>NC_081841.1:170832162-171132162 GCF_963259705.1 Myotis daubentonii
AACAAAAGTAACCTAGTATATTATGAGCATAATAAATGAAATTTAATAAAAGTAACTATTAGAAAGAAGACATATAGGACTCACCAAGCAGAGCAAAGCAAAGATGGTAAAAAAAGTGATTTAGATATATAAATCTGCATGAATAAAATAATATCCCAGAACAATATCAAACATCTAGAAAGTTATTTGATGCTTTTATTGAAATGTAGTAAAATCTAATAGAGGGCCAGCCTATGTGGCTCAGTGGTTGAGCGTCAACCATGAACCAGGAGGCCACAGTTTGATTCTCAGTTTGATGCCCAGGTTTCGGGCTCAATCCCCAGTAGGGGGCTTGCAGGGGGCAATGGATTGATGATTCTCTCATCATTGATGTTTCTATATCTCTATCCCACTCCCTTCCTCTCTCTGAAATAAGTAAACATATTTTTAAAAATCTGACAGAGTAAGAGGGAAATTGGGTATTTTGACATCCTGACCAGCCTTTGCAATGTATCAATTTGATATCAATCAGTACTAGAAGTCACACTTCTTGATTCCCTGTGGCATCTAGACATTAACTGCCCTCTGTTACTCTCTTACTGTTTTGAGGGTTGTTCTAGAATTCTAACTGACCAAATTGATCAGCTTATGCACTCAAAATATGTATTTACTCATTTGCTTTGCAGGTCATACTACTTAATATAAATTAGTCATTACCAGTTTCCATGAAACGAAAATGTTATGTCTATTTTTTGTATTAAAACACCTGACGAACACGTCACCATGCTTTAAATAAACAAAGAGGGGATTCCTCAGAGACTGATGGGCTTTGCATCTTCAGCTCTTCCTTTCCATTTTAGGGCTGAAGCAGGCAACTTATAAAGGCAAAACCTCTTCCTATATTTAGATTTAAGATATCTTGGAGGAGGGCCCTGGGTTTTCCAAAATATCTCTAAAATAAGCATATTTATCCTTCTCCTTGAACCAAATAATATCTCATGGTATAATCTCTGCAGGTACTATATAGTGAAATTATTTGCTGAAGAATTCTTGGGAAATATTACTTTATAGTATAAATATTGGTTTCTTATATCAAAACAAGAGTAAGTACAGGACAATAATAATTTGAAAGAGTGGCACCAATCATGAAGATTTACTTGGACTGTCTCTTCTAATTATGCTCCTTAATCAAAGACAATACTTACTGGGCAACAATGAAGTCTTTGATTACATTGATAGTTTTTCTGGCATCAAGCTATTGTTCTTTCCTAGGATACAACCTATTTAGCCTTGTTTTGTACATAAGTATGTATGTATGTATGTATGTATGTATTTCCTTATTTTCATTGACTTTTATAAATGACACTGACTTATACTATTAATTTCTTCAAAAGACATTACCCATTTTGGTACCAAACAACCATTAAATGAAGTGGACATCTTCACTTTGTTACTATTTTCTAGAATGAAATAGAGATTTAACATGCTCTAACAAATGAAAAAGCATAAGTTTGTTGGTGAATGATATTCACATTTTCTATTTCTTTTTGATCCAATTTTATGGTTTCCATGTTGTTGTGATATTGTTAATTTTGCATTTGTAAGTAGAGTCCAGAGTGGGGTGTCAGAGGGTGAGCCATGGTTCAACATAGCCTGCAAGGGAAGGTGAAGTTGAGAAGTGTATTACAGGTCCTGGAGGAGGTACACAGCACACACACCTTGAGGGCCCACAGGTGCAGATAGAGTCCCAGCAGCAGGACCTGGGGCACTTGCCTTTTTTAGGGTCCTTGGATAGAGTGCTTTTGGGATTCCTGAACTAGGTTCAGATTGATCGATTCAAACCAAAAAAAGCTGGGATTTGGTAAGGTGCCAGGGGATCTTATCTAAGGGACTAGAGGCCTGGTGCATGAATTCGTGCACAGATGGGGTCCCTTAGGTTGGCCTATGGAGATCAGGCCCCAGCTCATGCCCTCAGCCTTGCAGCCCCAGCTCGCACCCCCAGCCTTGCAGCCCCACAGCCTCGCCTGGCACCCCGCCTTGGCCTGGCGCCACCCCTCACCTACTCCACCATTCCGCCTGTGGGGTGATCAATCGGGGATGGGCCCTCCACCCAGCTCCTTCAGTGCCTGGGAGTCAGGCTGCAGCCCCGCCCCCTGCTGCTGCCATTGCTCACTATCTGTGGGTGATCAGCAGGGCAATTGGGCCCTTGCTCACACCTGCCTTGGCCTCCCGCACACCTGCTCCACCATCCCTCTGTGGTCCGCTCTCATCAGGGACCATGGGGCCGGCAGTGCCTCCACTGTGGCCTATTGCCAGAGCCACGTTGCCCCTGCCATGTTCTGTGCTGCCCTCTGGTGGTCAGTGCACGTCATAGCGAGTGGGCGAACTCCTGGTCTCCTGGTTGAACTCCCAGTCGAATGAGAGCCCGAGGGGACAATTTTCATATTAGGCTTTTATTATATAGGATGTGCAAGGGGAAGAAGCTGGTTAGGAGGAGTGAATGCTTATCACCAGGGGAGTTAGGGAAGTCATAAAAGGAACTGACACTTATTTGTGATTCTTCTGGCCATTATCTAGGACATGCATTTGAGAGAGTATCTAGTGTCAGTTTCAGGCCCCTGAAGGCCACTTAGCCACACAAAAAGGATGTAAAGGCAGCCATATTATGAAGTAATTTAACTAAACTCTCAACACATGGCTTTCTTCTAATTATAATCTACTGCTTTTACATTTTTAAAGTGAGTGACATAAAGATGTGCATTATATACTTGTGTGAGTTTTAAAAATCTTTAAATGTTTTTATTGATTTTAAAATATATTTTATTTATTTCAGAGGGGAAGAGAGAGGGAAAGAGATAGACACATCAATGATGAGAGAGAATCATTGATCAGCTGCCTCCTTCATGCCCTGCACTGGGGGGCGAGCCCCAAACCTGGGCATGTGCCCCCACCAGGAATCAAACCATGACCTTCTGGCTCATGGGTCAACACTCAACCACTGCCCACACAGGATCAAACCTGTTTTTTTGAGATGAATATAGTTATTTAATCTCTAGTTCACTGATTATAGCTAAAAATAAGATACAAATAATCAATATCAATGAAAGAAGGAATATCACTTGATATCCTAGAGGCATTTAAGGAAAAAACTATATATTATAAAATTTTATAAATGTGACAAGTCACATGAAATGGACCAATTTCTAGAACACAGACTCTTAATAGCTTATTCAAGAAAAAAAATTAGATAACCTGAATCATCTAATACATGTTAAAAAAATTTAATATATAGTTTTAAAATTTTCAAAAAGAAAATTCAGAGACTTTATTTATTTTTATTTTTGTTTATTTTTATTTTCAATCATTTTATATATATTAGATCGATTGGGCTGACATTGGTCAATATGAACATACATGTTTCAGGTGTGCCAGAGACTTTAAAAAAAGAAACCACGGCAATTCTAATCAAACATTTCCAGAAAATTGAAGATGTATGGATATTTTTTCAAATTATTCTTTGATGCCAGCACTATCATGTAGCAAAAATTCTAAAAGATATTACAAGTAAACTACGGATTCACCTACAAATGGAAAACGTATGCAACGCTCCCTAATACAATTTTTTTTTAAATCTTTTCATTTAAAAAAATATATTTTATTGATTTTTTACAGAGAGGAAGGGAGAGGGATAGAGAGTTAGAAACATCGACGAGAGAGAAACATCCACCTGCTGCCTCCTGCACATCCCCCCACTGTGGATGTGCCCGCAACCAAGGTACATGCCCTTGACCGGAATCGATCCTGGGACCCTTGAGGCCACAGGCCGACGCTCCATCCACTGAGCAAAACCGGCTAGGACTCCCTAATACAATTTTAGAAAATCAATTCTAACAGTGTCAGAATAATAATGACATTTTAAAATTTAGCCTGAAGAGGTAAGTTCTCTTATCATTTGAAAACCAACCAAAGTAATTCATATGTTTACAGAAATCTACAAATAATAACCTCTATAGACACAGAAAATTATTTGTCAAAATTCTACTTCAAATCATGATGAAAACTCTCAGCATACTAAAATTAGAAAAGAAATTAGGAAACAGATAAAGAACATCTAAAAAGAATATAACAATGATGTTATAAGTTTGGTGAAAGAGTAATCTTTTTTCCCTCTTAAAATAATGAAGAAAGCAAATATATCAGCGCTCAGTCATATTCAACTTTAGATATTAGCCAAAGAAATGCTTAGAGAAGTACTATTGTTTTAAAAAGCACATTAGAAAAGCAGTAAACTGTCTTTATTCAATACAATATTATGTAGCAAATTTACAAAATAATAGTTATACATTATAATAAGGAAGTTTAGCAATGTTGCATGATATGTGGTCAATATACATACAATAATTGTATTATCATTGAATAACATTGAAATTCACCCATTTAAGTTAAAAACAATGGCCCTGGCCAGGTTGGTTGAGCATTATTTTGTACACCAAAAGGTTGCAGGAGACAATCAATCGATGTTTCTTTCTCACATCAATGCTTGTTTTCTCTCTTCGTTCTTCTTTCTCTAATATCAATAAAAAACAACAACATATCCTTGGGTGAGGGTTAAGTAAAAAAAAATGCAGTTTACAATAACAAAGTATGTAATATGCAGGAGCACATAAAGTCTGTAAATGATCTGCAAGATAAAAACTATAAAAAATTAGCCAGAGAAAATAAAGACCTAAATAGACAGATATACCATGTTTGTGCATCAGAAAATTCATTATTGTTATCAATTTTCCCCTAATTTTTCAATAGACTTAAGGCAATCCTTATTATATACCTACAGCCTTTTATGTAGAAGTTTATAAATTGATTCTAAAATTTACATGCAAATATAAAGGGCCTTGGAAAGACATCTTTGAAAAATAAGAACAAAGAAGGAGGACTTACACTACCTGATACGCTACAAATGTATACTAATCAAATCAGTCTGGTTTAACATAAAGATAAACAAAACAATGTAAAAGAATTAAGACTCCAGTATTTTGGGGAGAGAATAAACTACATTGACACATAAAAATCATATTTTAATTTTTTTCTTATATTTTATGATGCTTTGACATCTTTGCGTCTTACAGATCTGGGCAGAAGGCAAAGGACCCCCCAGGTTTAGCTAAGTCCTAGAGGCAGAGAACAGGTTGTCTGTAAACGCACTTTGATATGGAAATCAACTAATCCAGAGTCTATCCCACCCACTTGCTCTTATCAGTATTCTGCATTCTAGAACACTCGTATATTCCTGGCCTACCTGCCAGGGCCAGGTACCGGACAGCTAGAGAAAATCAATATAGCTCAGACCCTGCTGAAATTATTCAAACTCTCCAATCCTAAAACCCTTTTAGCTGCTTACCACGCCTCATGCTTCCCTTCCCATGAAAATAACAATAAAGATTTTGCTCATGTTTCACCCTTATTCCTTTTACTTCATGACTGACCCCAGGCTTCCTGGTGTGGCCGTGTCTGGCATGATGTACTTCCTACTCCTGGGAACTGTGAGGAATGAACTATTTTTTAATTACAGTCATCTCCAGATCTCTTGACCTCAGCATACCTGAATAAAAACAAAATCCCAGTAACTTTTTCAAATAACTACATTCACAATAGAATGTCTAAATTGAAAAACAAAACAAAAAAAACCCCCAAACAACTAACTATATTAGGCATTGACAAGGATGTGAAGGATGTGGAACAACTTGATTTCTCTTATATCATTGCTAGGAATAAAAATTTTCAATAACTTTTGAAAATGTTTTGACAGTTTCACAATAGTTAATAACACACTATATTCTATTATTTCTGTGTAGTCAAAAAAAATGAAAGTATATGGCAAAATAGGACTTGAATGCAAATGTTTGTTTCTAATAGCTACATATAGAAACAACCCAAATGTTTCTCAACAAGAGGATGGATAAAGAAATTTTGGCATACCCTTACAAAGAAATACTATTCAGAGATCAAATATTTAAGTAATTGATTTATACAACATTGAAGTTGTTCAAAATAATTTTGCAGAGCAAAAGAGGTAATGCCAAAAAAAAAATTGCCTGATTCAAGTTATATACAATTTTACAACATGAAAGCTAATTAATAGTGAACTCAGTAGATCAATGGCTGTTGGTTGTATGGAACAGGAAAGAGAGGATGAACTGCAGAAGAGGCCTGAAACAACTTTTAGGGTAATGGAAATGTTTATTATCTTAATTTGGGCATGGTTCTAAACTTTTACACATATCTCAAGGTGCATCAAATCGTATACTTTAAAAGTATGCACTTCATTTTATATTAATTAGACATCACCAGAATTCTTAGATGAATGAGAAGGGGAGGTGATTTGGCTTCTTCCCTCTAATCCAAAAATAACAAAAAATGCCACTCTCACTTTTCATCTGTAATATTGATTTATGTTGAATATACATATGACCGTATATTAACATAATTAATAACTTAGAATCATTTTTAAACTACAGTACTATGGCTATTACTCACGTTAAAGGCAATTGTGCATAGATTTATTTGCTAATGCAATACTTCATTAGCACTAATTGAAGATAATGTTATGTCAATCACATTGAGATTTTCTTCCACAAATTTCACTCAATCAACAGCAATTAAGCTATTATTAAGTAGAACAATCAACATTACACTTTGTCTTCATGCTATTTTTAGCCTGATAATTACCTGTAACTGTTATATTCTATTTAGTGATCTTTATGTTTTAATAGTTGATATTTAAAAATCAATAAAAAGTCTCCAAAAGTTCAGTTATTCACTAATTTCTTTCAAAGAAATGTACTTATCAATTATATGGACAGCCATTTAAAGCTAATATCTTTTTTAAAAAAGTAACTTTATGTTTGTTTCAAACTTGCTTTCTTTTCTTTGCTTTTTTCCTTCATGTTTAAATTCTTTTTTTAACAGTATAGTGGAAAAACAGTAAATAGAAAAAATAAAATGGACTAAAACTTAACTAGAAGTTTACATTTAGTTAAAGTGATTGTCCTACAAATATACTAGTCAATTTAAAGTAAAAAAAATGTTTTATAAAGTTTGTTTTTAAAGTCCAAATACCTCTGCTTTGTTTTAAAGTAACTAAGCAAGTGGTAGACTACAAAAAGATATTACTCCAAAATTCTGTTATGTTAATGAACAGAGAGCAATTATTACAATTATACTAGTTATTACTGTACTGTCAAGTTTTATAAAATATCTTTAGTAGTTAATCAATTGTTTAAGCAAGAACTCTCCAGTTATTATTTTAGCAATAGAAAATATTAAATTTCCTTGGCAATTATTCCTATTACACTGAGATTAAAAAATGTTATATTGCAATATTCACATACAATAGGACTTATCTGATTTAATTTTTAAATTAACATTTAAAAACATACAAATATATACTGAAAGATAGTAAAAAATTAATTTCACCATGTGGGTTCAGGTGTTGTACTAATTTCCATTAAGTCAAATATTTTTAAGCTTATTAAAATTTTCTCTCTGCAGTATTTCTTTCAAAATGTCACCTTCATTAATAAGTTGTGTTTAGGACATGTATGCTTTGAGGCAATTTCTACATTAGACAGTGTTCAGATGTTTATCATCATTAAAACAATTCTTTAAAAGTCTTTCCAATTAGTACTGACCTTTCCTAAGTTAAATAAGTCACTGGTTTCTTGTTACTTTGATAAGTCCTGGTATTTGTTACTTTGATAATTTTAAGAAAATATACCTAAAAATCCAAAGAGGATCTATATACATATTACTTTAATAGAACTTATAGCTTCAAGGCAGTTTACATTAGCAAAATTATTCTACCCTAGAACTCTATGAAGTAAAACTACAAGACATACAGTAATGAGTTGGAAAGACACTAGAAATAATTTTAGCCTTAAAACCTTTTTCACATTTTCTGACTTATAGCAATTACTTATCTGTCTAAATGTTTTAAAAAAATTATGATAGAAGTCCAGTTCTATTTAGATACCACTTAGCTACAGCACATTCTGCCCATGGGTATACAACAAACTAGTGGAGGAGTGGATCTAAAACCAAGCAGATCATCCCCAGTTTCACCCCTATTCGTACTTGTTCGTATGCCTCAGCTAGCATGAAAGCTGTGTCAATTCAGAGAGCATAGAAGTTTGTTCAACATGTGTTTATTACATTTTTCTTCTTTCTGAAGTGGAATGAACAATGTTTGTCACAGGAAAAAATGGTGAATTGTATAAATATTTTGGATACTGTTGTGTTATAGGGTAGGGCAAAGGGGGTTTGAAACACAGAGTTTATTCTTGTATCATTATTTATTACTTATTGTATTATTTTCCATATGAACAATGGTAAACCTACTTTTGCAACACTCAGTATCTTTTTAAAAATTTTTTTTTATTGATTTTTTACAGAGAGAGGAGGAGAGAGGGATAGAGAGTTAGAAACATCGATGAGAAAGAAACATTGATCAGCTGCCTCCTGCACACCCTCTATTGGGGATGTGCCCGCAACCAAGGTACATGCCCTTGACTGGAATTGAACCTGGGACCCTTTAGTCCGCAGGCCAACGCTCTGTCCACTGAGCCAAACCGGTTAGGGCCCCACTCAGTATCTTATGCTTTACTTCAACCATTGGCTTATTTTTTAAAATATTTTTTTATTTTTATTTATTTCAGAGAATAAGGAAGAGGGAGAGAGGGATAGAAACATCAATAATGAGAGATAATTATTAATTGGCTGCCTCCTGCAAGCCCCACACCGGGGATTGAACCTGCAACCCAGGAATGTGCCCTGACCTGGAATCGAGCTATGTGACCTCCTAGTTCATATGTCAATGCTCAACCATTGAGCAATACTGGCCAGGCCAACCATTCACTTCTTAAATTCTTAATTTTGAGAAAAATTTATGAAAAAATTGTTTTTTAAAATACTAAAATCAAGTAAAATTATGACTTAGTAGCAACCACTTTCACATAATCTTTAATTTCTAGCCCTTTTTCTGAGCCCTCCTTTTTATTTTTTAACCTTATTAATCTACTATCTCTCTCTTCTCCCTATATTATTGCTGTTATATACCCTCTCTCTACTTTTTGACCTTTTTTTCTATTGATATCTATAATAATAAAAGCATAATATGCTAATTAGACCAGACATCTTTCCATATGTCCTTCTGTCCTTCCTGAAGAAGCCTGGGCTGTGAGAGAAGCCAGGGTCCCAGGTGCCAGAGGGAAGCTGGTGCCGGTAGCCAGGGAAGGAAGGCCTACTCTTGCATGAATTTCATGCATCGGGCCCCTAGTATTTTCATATAATTGGTGGGGAATAAGAAGATTAAAACTTTTTACAAGTATAACATGTAGAAAGAGAAATAAGGAGAAGGGAAAAATAATGTTCAGTAGTTATTTTTATAATCTTATTAAATGGGATTTTTCAAAAGTCTTTGTTCCTCTTCCTTTCCCTTCCCTTCCCTTCCCTTCCCTTCCCTTCCCTTCCCTTCCCTTCCCTTCCCTTCCCTTCCCTTCCCTTCCCTTCCCTTCCCTTCCCTTCCCTTCCCTTCCCTTCCCTTCCCTTCTCCTTCCTTCCTTCCTTCCTTCCTTCCTTCCTTCCTTCCTTCCTTCCTTCCTTCTTTCTTTCTTTCTTTCTTTCTTTCTTTCTTTCTTTCTTTCTTTCTTTCTTTCTTTCTTTCTTTCTTTCTTCTCCTTACCCAAGGATATTTCCCCATTGATTTTTAGAGAGAGTGAAAGGCAGGGGAAGAGACACAGAGAGAAACATTGATGTGAGAGAGACACATTGATTAGTTGCCTTCCACACATGCACAGACCTGGGGTTGGGGAACCAGCCTGCAATGGAGGTATGTGCCCTTGACTGAAATTGAACCCAGGACCCATCAGTCCATGGGTCGATGCTCTATCCATTGAGCCAAACTGGCTATGGATCAAGATTATTTTATTTAATTAATTTTTTAAAAAAATATATTTTATTGATTTTTTACAGAGAGGAAGGGAGAGAGATAGAGAGTTAGAAACATTGATGAGAGAGAAACCTCGATCAGCTGCCTCCTGCACACTCCCTACTGGGGATGTGCCTGCAACCCAGGTACATGCCCTTGACCGGAATCGAACCTGGGACCTTTCAGTCCACAGACGGATACTCTATCCATCGAGCCAAACCGGTTTCGGCATATTTTATTTTTTTTCCAACTATAAGAAGACATTTATGTGTAGATGAGATGGGCTGAGGAAATGAGTTATAGAGGCAAATGAAGGGCCTTAGGTGCTTGCGGGTGAGGGGGAAGGGAGAAAGGCTATTTATTTTATTAGAAAACATTTACTAGTTTATTTTTTTTTAGAAATAAGTGATTTAACTACCTTGTATATACTTCACTTATGGAGTGGTTGATATTCACCACCCAACTAAAGTGATCCCTGTTGATTATCATTCTTGTAAAAATGATTTAAAAAACTTGTAAAAATGATTAAAAACAAGGAGTAGTGAAGAACATGTTTAAAATACAGACCTTACTTCTTAGAAGACTATAAATGATCTTATTCCTGAAAATTATCCACAATTAGATTAAATGTAAGACTCTTCTTCAAGCATAAACGTAAGTACATGTTTTTATTTGTGTCTCACAGCTCCATTCTATGTTCCTGTACTTTATTTTCTTATCTTTATTCACATGCTAATAAAGGCAATATTTCTTGGTGTTGGCCTCTCAACGTTGCCTGCCCAATATGCTTGCTAGTTTGTCTGACAGAGTAACCACTGTTGGGCTATGGATGAGAGAAAGAAAATAATTTCTTTTTTTGGGGGGGGGGGGCATGCATTTTAGCAATCAATTGTAAGTGTTTTTATTATTGAGATTTAATTACTCAGGAAAGAAAGGAGGAAGACAGTTAATCCATTAATTTATCTTTGACTCATTCTACAAATATTTAATGAACTCCTGTTTAAGCCAGGATCTGAGCTACCTAGTACCCTAAAGGATATAGGTTTCTATTTGTGGAGAAAAGTGAGAAACAAGAATTACAAATGTGCTTTCTTTTGGCCGGAGCCACCATCTATCTTCCAGTAATTCACCAAAATGACTAACACAAAGGGAAAGCAGAGAGGCACCTGCTCTATGTTCTCTAGGCCTTTTAGAAAACATGGAGTTGTTCCTTTGACCACATACATGCGCATCTGCCAGAAAGGTGATATTGTGGACATCAAGGGAATGGGCACTGTCGAAAAGAAATGCCCCACAAATGTCACCAGGGCAAAACTGGAAGAGTCTACAGGGTTACCCGGCATGCAGTGGGCATTGTTGTGAACAAGCAAGGTAAGGGCAAGATCCTTGCCAAGAGGATGAATGTGCGTATTGAGCATATTAAGCACTCTAAGAGCCGAGACAGCTTCCTGAAAAGACCGAAGGAAAATGTCAGAATAATAGGAAGCCAAAGAGAAAGGTACCTGGGTTCAACTGAAGCATCAGCCTGCTCCACCCAGAGAAGCACACTTTGTGAGAACCAATGGGAAGGAGCCTGAGCTGCTGGAACCTGTTCCCTATGAATTCATGGCATAATAAGTGGGGAAAAATAAAAAAAGACTCCTCTGCTGACAAAAAAAAAAAAAAAAGGAATTGCAAAATGCGGCATGATCTCTCAATGAAATATATACGGGGAACTCTGAAGGCTTATGGAAATTTTGACTATTGTCTACATTTTTGGATTCAAAGGTTATCAGATTATTTGAAGTTAAAGCTGTAAACTGAGAGGATATTTCCAATGTTTAGGTAAAATAAAGAAAGCAATATTATAGGAAGGAGGGCGAGTGTGTGGATAGGAGGCATGGGGACAAACCAGTGTAAAGTATAAAGTGGAAAAACAAAAAGGCATTCAGATCATAAAATTATTGGATGCTAAAGTAAATACATTAAAATTTATTTTGAGAACAAGGAAGCATTGTCGAAGTATTCAAGCATGGAGGTCTTATGAAACTATTTCCTTAGAAATAGATCTTGTAATGCCATAGGAGTTGAGGATGTCAGAAGTATGGATAATTGAGAAAAGTAACAGTTGATCAATTTAGTAGTCAGAGTCAAAAGACAAAAGGTAAACAGGTTGCGTCCCCAGTGTGGCTTGGTTGGTTGAGCATTGTCCCAAACCCAGGAGGTCGTGGGTTTGATTCCTGGTCAGGCACAAGCCCCAGATGCAGGTTCAGTTCCCAGTAGGAAGCATGCAGGAGGCAGCTCTCTCTCTCTCCTTCTTCCTTCCTCTCTCTGGCAGGGGGTGAGGGTGGGGGGTGGGCGGAAGGTGACCAGGATGGATCAGGCTAAGTGGTTGATCCCAAAAGGTGAATAGGAAAATGAGATGACCTGAGCCTATCCAACAGGTTTCTGGTTGATAAAAATGTCTACATATTATGTTAATTTATCAAAAGAAGTAAAACTGATCACTAGAGAAAATTTTGGGAGCAGTTCAGAGCTTTTAAAAATCACTAAATAGTAAACAACCTCTTATTTAAATCTATTTCACAAACAAGATTAAGAAAAACGGTACTATTTTTGTTTTAGTTTTTTTTTTTTTTTCTTCTCATCTCAGCCTGATTTATATCCCAAGTTGGTGTATATGCACCTTTAAAATATCAGGTATGTAAAAGAATAGATCAAATACAAAATTTAAGTAATTTAAGGAAATTATCAGTAATCAAGATCCTATAATATAATTAACAAATTGAAAACTGTTTTATTTATTTTTACTTTTTGATATTTGATATATATCCATGAGAAATAACATTGTCTTATTTGTAATTAAGCATTGATTATTTTAAAATGTGAGACTGTATTAATAAAATTTTAAGTTATATATTTAATTTCTGTTTCATATTTCAAATTGAGAAAGAAAAGAAATAGCTGACTTAAAAGGCCTTTAATATCATCTCTGGAATTAAAATGAAATTGCTCATCCTTAGTTACCACTGTTTAAACTTCAAGTGTATTATTAAAATCATCATTATATTTTCTGTTGAGAATTTTAAAGGAGTTTTAGAATAAGTGACAGTTATTAAAGAAGTTATAAAAACAAAAACATTAAAAATTATAAAAACAAAACAAAACTATATTTGTTTGGTTCCAAAAGATAAGTAGTGCTTATTTTAATCCTTTAAAAGCTATTATGTGTGGATATGTATATGCACATACATATATCTTCATTATAAATTATGATACTTATAAAGGTGCTTTTACATATGGGCACTGAGGAAAAGATCAAGGTGAGCATTAAGTCCTGTTACAACAAATGCATAACAACTTTGCACAAAATAGCCTTGAAATGGAAGAGCCTGGTTTATCAGGAAAAACAACTCTTTCTTTTAAATATGTATGAAGTAAGCAGACAATTTTTAAAAATAATTTATCCCCCAACTGCATGCTATCATTATGTCTTCCTGGATAAAGAGATCATAATGAATTATGTAAATTCTTGATTGTGTTATCAAGCACTCTTGTACCTTGATAATCACTGCTTGATTCTTTGCAATTTGTAAATAATGACCTCCAGAATGCTAACAGCCTATTTGTAATCTGTTCAAGCAATCAATACAAAAATTCTTCTATATGATGAAAGAGTATCCTCCAATTAAAAGCATAGCAACAAGTTGAGAAGCAGAAATACCTCATTGTGTTTTGTACAAATTACCTTTTGAAAGAATAGATATTTTTTGAATAAATTTGATCCTAACAAGTTGCCGAATATTATTTAAATTAGCCATACTATTATTTTACTGACCTTGGTAAGGCTAAAGCAGTATTTTAATCATTCTTATATACTATGTAATCATAGAACGTGTGTTCCAATTCCATCAAATGAAAATCAATATCTATAGAAAATATTACATTAGAGCACTATAGATGAAACGACATCATAGATTATACAAACTACCTGAAAGCATGCACTTTCTATTCCTTTTGTTTATGTTTTCTATTACAGACTTTGACGTTTATGATTTTTTTCTTTATTTTACATTTGTTTGTAATAGATGCATTGCTAAGTTCATTAATATTCTGTCCACATTTTTCAGATTCTACATGTCTGAAAATCTATAAAGTTTTTATTAAATTCCACCCCCACATTGCACTTATGTTAATTAATACTCTTGACATATACTTTAAAATAACAAAACAAGCTTCAAATGAAACAAAAGTTTAATTATCTCCTAAACTTTGCAAGGTAGCACCTGGCATTTTAAATAAACTAATACAATGAAAGTATTGTTCCCTAAAAATACTTAAAGTTGGCCCAGCCAGTGTGGCTTGATGGTTGAGCATTGATTTATGAACCAGGAGGCTCACAGATGAGTCCTAATCGGTGCACATGCCCTGGTTGTGGGCTGGATCCCCAGTAGAGGGTGTGCAGGAGGCAGCTAATCAATGATTCTCTCATTATTGATGTTTCTATCTCTTTCTCCCTCTCCCTTCCTCTCTGAAATCAACAAAAACATATTTTAAAAATTATTAAATTTGAACAACACATGGTAATTTTTTCTATATATAGGCAAACATAATGGCAAAGCTTAATCAAAATACATTAACATTAAATCTGTAATTAAAATTTTTCAAATTTTATACACACACATATTCATAAAATATAAATTAATATTTTAGTTGAAAAAGATTAAAGGATATAATATAAGCCTTTGAAATTTAAAAGCTAGTTAAACTATATTAGCAAAGGTTATAAAAACCTTATGGATGAAACTTTTTAGACAATTTTTAATAATGGCTCAAAAACTTGTTGTATCACTTAAACTTGGTCTCTGGTAGCTAAACTTCATTTTCATTTTAAAAATTACAAAATAAAATCAATATTAAGAATATATTTAAAAAACCCAGAAAAATCAGAGTGGGAGAATGAGAACTTGACAGAGACAGAAGACACAAGCATTGGTCGGGGGAGGGGGGGAGGTAAAGTGAGTACAAGCAATAGCACAGCCAACTTTGTAAATAACAAAATATCTAAATAAAATGTTGCCTGGGTTTGACTGACATAGCAAATAATGCAAAAATATTTCTGTCTACATTTGTTAAAATCACAAGTTCTATTGGCTTTTCAGTAGATTTTGTACAATTTTCCACAGAAAAATAAAAACTTTTTCTTGGATGATTTTAATTTATTTATCTTGCATACCACACTGGTTATAACACTCATAGAAGTGATGAGAGTCAATATCTCTGACATGTTTCTTATCTTAGGGGAAAGCATTCAGTCTTTCACCATTAAGGATGATGTCAGCTGTAGGTTATGCATTGATGTTTTTTTTGAAATAGAGGAAATTTCCTTTTACTCCTAAATTGCTAAGAGTTTTGTGTGTATGTGTGTGTGTGTGTGTGTTTTTAGCAAGGATGGATATTTTATTTTTTTCCAAGTTTTTGCTGCATTAATTAAGATGATCATATTTTTTCATCATAGCTGTATAGCTACCTCAATTAGATATCTCAGTTATCAGGAAATTGCACATATATATTCCTCTAACAATTCTTAGGCCAGAGCTAGTTACATAGTTTGACCCCACAAGACAACAAATAAAGAAATCTTATGCACAGATAGCCAGGAATGACACCAGGTCTGTGAATAATCAGGACTGCAAATTGGCAGCCTTAAGAGCCTGTATTTTCTCCAAGAAACCGCAGTTACGGTGTTGGGGAGCACAAGAGTCTTGGTTGGAAAGTTATAACGAGGTCATTCTGATAAAAGGGGAAGTGTATGGAAGGAATTCTGACTTAGGGGAATTCTGACTTAGGGGAGACTTAGGGGAGTGTCGAAGGTGGCACCCCTAATTATTCTTTGACCTTTACAAACTAGCCTGTGCATATGCAGACCCCCAGGTGTTTACTAGAATTTTTATGCTTAGTACCTGGATGCCCTTGCCTAGAGGACAATGTAAACACGTGTGTCCTCCCAAGATTACTCACCATACTGATTGTATCTAAAGATAAAAATTTCAATAAAAGCCTAAGGAGGCGGGCAATCGAGGCTGCCCCTGGTCACCAGAACCAGGGCCCCCTTAGCCTTCTCTTTCACAGTCAAACTGTGTCTGAGTAATCTGTTCATCTGTCATTCAGAGGCTGCTGGTCAGCCCCTGCATTATGGTATACTAGAGTCCCCGGTGCACAGAATTTGTGCACTGGATGGGTGTCCCTCAGCCTGGCCTGCACCCTCACCAATCTGGGACCCCTTGGACCTCTGTGGGATCGGGCCTAAACTGGCAGTCGGACATCCCCCTCACAATCCGGGACTGCTGGCTCCTAACTTTCACCTGCCTGCCTGCCTGATTGCCCCTAACTGCTCCGCTGCTGGCCTGCTTGATGCCTAACTGCTCCCCTGCTGGCCTGATTGTCCCAATCTGCCCTCCCCTGCTGGCCTGATAGCCCACAACTACCCTCCCTGCCAGCCATCTTCTGGTGGCCATCTTGTGATGATGTGGGTGCAGCCTCTTGTGACAACATGGAGCAGGCATCTTGTGATGATGTGAGGGTGTGATGGTCACCTAGGCTTTTATTAGTATAGATTATTTTATCGATTTTATTTTTTAAAAATACATTTTTATTGATTTCAGAGAGGAAGGGAGAGGGAGAGCAAGATAGAAACAGCAATGATGAGAGAAAATCATTGATTGTCTGCCTCCTGCATGTCCCCCACTGGGCATCAACCCCCAACCCAGGCATGTGCCCTTGACCGAAATCAAACCTGGGACCCTTCAGTCTGCAGGCCAACACTCTATCCACTGAGCCAAACCAGCTAGGGCATAGCTATATTTTTAATATTCATTTCAAAGCTCATAGAATAGCAAACAAATTTTCCCTGATCATTAACATAAAAATTATTCTACACTAATATTAAATAATATACAATTCATTCATTTAAAAAGGAGTATTTAAACACTTAATATACAAATATTTTCTCCCAAACAGTAGAAAAGTCATATTAAATATCTGATGAATACCTTAGAGTTTGCATAGAAATGGGAATTACATATTCTTACAAAAACACATTTTCATTTGTTTTATCCATTGGTTTTGCCAAAAGAACAAATCTTCTATTAATTAAAAAAATATTAAAATATTTGATGCCAAAACATTTGCATCTTAGAATTCTTGATTACTAATACTCATGCACACACACACATCCCCAAATAGCAATGACAAAAACAACAATTATAAAAGCAACACTAGTAAGAATTTTATACAACTGTTGTGCAAATAGCAAATAGCTTTCAGACATATCTTGTTATGAAACCTTTCTGTAGTTTGTCAGTTTGGGTAAAATATCCTCACATATAAAAAGTAAACATTTTAATTAAAGTGTATGAATCCAGCCACTGCACTTAAATTTTCAAATTCTGTACTTAATGAAGTTACTTTCAATAGAGAAATTTAAAGAAAGGTGTTTCCTATATGTCCATTATCATAATCTACAAGTGCAAGTGAATGAGTTTATTACCTAAAAATGTTGGTTAGGATGATGTCAAGAGTGTATTATTTCTGTGACTTTAATGGTAATTCATCTTTGGTGTGCTTTCAAGTAGTGAAACTATGATTTCTTTGTTTTGTGATAAAAACCAAACCAAAATATGCAGGTGCAACATTGTATGTAGTTAGACTTTGCTTTATCTCATAAATGAGAGGAGCATCTGGACATTTTCTCTCTCTCTCTTTTTTTTTTTTGAACATTTTCTCTTTTCCTTAAAGTAGTTCTTATAAGTATTTGAAAGTTTACAATAAAGCATTGTGATGAAAGGAACAATTTACTTAATGAAATGGTGGTGTTCTGGAGTAATTTTATTAGCAAGACTTTTACATAATCAGAAACTCTTAAATTATAGCTCAGGCCCTGCTATAGTTTACATGTCATCAAACATATTCTAAAATATACCACATGGGGCTGAACCACGTGTGGCTGATGACTTACCCGCTTCTAAATAAACGCTGAGCAAATATCATCACTTGACCTGGGAACCAAGATTGGACAAACCCGCAGCATATATCCAGATTAAAATCAATTTCCTGCTCTTTATATTAAGGAAGAAACTTTTTTTTATTTTTTTGTTTACTTAAGTATCTGGCTTCCCGTTTATAAAGGCCAATTTTTAAAGCCATAATTTGTATCTGGGTAAAGTTTATTTTGATGAAAAACAATGTGTGTACATAATAAATAATCTGTTGTGGAAGAAAAAATGTTATGTAATTTAAAAATGGGCTTTAAAATTATGTATATTTAAAAATAAACATTTCAACTAAAGTGTATGAGTCTAACCATTTTGTTTAAATTTTCAATAAATTCTGTGCTTAACAAAGTTACTTTCAATAGAAAACTTTAAAGAGAGGTGTTTCTTACATATCTATTATCATAATCTACAAATAATATTCTATTTCCAAATAAGCTTTAACTGGTTGACACATAGATAACCAATGTTTTTTATATAATAATATGGGAAATATCATCAAAACCAAACCAAAATATGCAGGTGCAATGTAGTATGTAGTTAGACTTTGCTAAAAGCCACAAAATGCATTATTTTCTTATTAATAAGTCATTTTCTATAGATGTCCTATCTAATATGGTAACCACTAGCAAATCTGACTATTAAAATTAAAATTAATTAGATGAAATAAAATTAAATTTAAATTCTTCAATCAATGTATGCACATTTCAAGTGCTCAGTCATTGACTGTAACTAGTGACTATCTATTGGACAACATAGTGAAGCACTTCCATCATTGCTAAATATTTATTAGGCAATGCTACTTGAGAGGTTATTTTTGAAAGTTCGTGCTGAAACTCCAAAAAGTTGGCATTACGTAATGTCTATCCAATTACTACCATGTGGCCTTGGAAAATCAGTTAAAAATCCTCTACTTCAGCTTTTTCCTCTATAAAATATACCAACTAACAATATCTATTCTCTGGGGTTTACATGAGGGTTAAATAGTATAAAGTAAATAAAGTGCTCATAAAGGGCCAGGTGTACTTATGTGATATATCACTGCTATTGTAGAAATCAACTAATAGTTATCCTTATTCTATGAAGAACAAGGGCATGTGCTAATTGTTTTCAAATTGTCACAGCTTAAAAAACTCTGTTATCTCCCTTATACATTGTTGTTTCCAATGAGAAAATCCCTTTTTTCACACTGCCTCCAAAACAAACTACTATGCTTACCATTTTGCTTTCCTTAAATGAATGCATGCGCGCGCGCGCGCACGCACACACACACACACACACACACACACACACACACACACCACACAATGGGAACAGGCTGGTGCACAATTTCTATCAATTCACCCACCTGCCATTTTACTGCACCCCTTCCTCTGAGTCATTGTGTCCACATAAACCACTATGAGCCCCATAGCTAAGAGCTAATGATTTGCAAGCCCTCTAATTTATCATCTAAATAAGATACTTGAAAGAGTTAAAGTGAGCATGATTATTCATTGTTTTAGATATGACCTTGAAATGGAGACTATCCCAGGCAATGTGTCAAATTAGGCTCATTCTACACATGACCTTGCTAGCCCCAGAAGAGCCAGAATAGAAATTGGGATTCTTGACCTAAAGCTTTCTCTATTGAGCCCTAAACAAAATCCCTGACTTCTTATTTGACACTACATGGCTGGACACTGACACTTCTATTTCACTTGACTGTGCTATTTACTCAAAGCGGGGGAGGGAAGAGGTAGGCTTAGTGGGAAATGTTGCTACTCATTTCCTCTTGATCTTTTTCTCATCTCTTCTCCTACTTCAAATTTCCTCAGTATTATAGTGAAGTGAAAAATGCGCAGCCATTGACACATTAATCATTATCAAAATATGCAGAAGGATTAAGTGACTTTTCTATATTAACTTTTAATTCACTGTTTATTCTGTGATTCTCCAAGGCCCAATGAAGTGTCTAATAGCCTACCTAAAGAAGTGTCTACTTGATTCACCTTGATTTAAAGGAAACCTGACCTTAGTGTTTGCGGCCAGAGACAGGGATAAAAATAGCAAATCTCCTGAACTAGTTATTCCACTGCCTATTTCTTGCTTGCCAAGATGTCTGCATATTATAAAGCATGTATTCATCACTTCTAACCATTCTAGCTTCTGAGTGTTTGTACATTTCAGCATTTCTTTGTGCTATGTTAGTCGCCTACCAATAATATTCCTGTGGTTTTTCTATTGACTTGGCTACATGTGGCTTTCTTAATCTTGACACTTTTCTTATAGCTTATTTTCTCAGCCATACATATTTATTATTGTACACATTAGGTACCAGTGTGTCCAGAAATGTTTACTCTTCTGATTTACCTCTCAATTGGAGACTATTATTAATCTCAGATGACATAGAAACCTGTTAACATACTGATTGGGCATTAATACTTATTAAAGCAATTTAAAAATATTTTTATTGATTTCAGAGAGGGAGTGGGAGAGAAAGACAGAAACATCAATGATGAGAGAGAATCATTGATCAGCGGCTTCCTGCGCACCTCTCATTGGGATTGATCCCGCAGCCCATCCATATGCCCTGACCAGGAATCAAACCATGACTTCCTGGTTCATAGGTTGATGCTCAACCACTGAGCTACACCAGCCTGACAAAGCAATATTTTTGTAATAATTTCCAAAATAGATGAATCATTAAGTGCTACACGTGTATAGATATTTCCCCCCCATAGACATTAAATTGATTTGAGCATCCTTTGTTTCATCCAGTACTGAAAAACCTCTATATTAAAGACTAAATTCACACTGTACAATTGTAAAAAAGGCAGCATGTTTTTCATTTCTTTATTCTTTTTTTAAAATATATTTTTATTGATATCAGAGAGGAATGGAGAGGAAGAGAGAGATAGAAATATCAATGATGAGAGGGAATCATTGATTGGCTACCTCCTGCATGCCCCCTACTGGGTACTGAGCCTGCAACCCAGGCATGTGTCCTTGATTGGAATCAAACCAGGACCCCTGAGTCCACAGGCCGACGCTCTATACACTGAGCCAAACTAGCTAGGGCTCATTTCTTTATTCTTATGTCTTTATCCAAATTATCATGGACCAGTAATGTGACAAATTTTAAGGAGACTAGAGTTCATTTCAATTAATATCACCACTACCATAATGAAAACTGGAAAAAGATATTACAGACATAGGTGGAATCAGTTCTTTCCTTTTTTATGTTTTTGTAAATAAAAAATGTGATAACTGAATACTAACTATATATTTAATACTGTGCTGTGCTTAAGATATTCCACATTTACCTAGCATTTTCTACTAGAAATCAGTACATCTTCATTTTTTTTTATGTTAAGCATATAATTAACCTTCACTTTTAGAATATTTTATTTTCATAATCATGAATGCACTGTTAGGTCATATCTATGTTACTTCTGATGGCTAATGTTTAAATTGTACTAACTCTGCTTTTAATTTTTGTTTAATCAATATCTAAAGCAAGAATTTGTGATGTGGGGTTATGAGATATGCAGTTGTCCTGAAATTAATTTCAATTTGGTGGTGTGTAGCATTGTGTATCTGTGAGCATGTGACATTTTGTAAGAATATATATGTAATAAAAACAAAGGAAATACAACTATTTTAATGAAAATTAGGTTCTCTCTTAAATTTACTTCAGTGAGCATTGCATGAAGAGGGCAGTCAGACCTCCCATGTGGAGTTACTTAAAAGTAGGTATCACTGCTACCTGATGAAAATGAGCTTGAATTGTTTCTTTTATCAATGTCTTCTGCAACATTTTTTTTTCTAGTACAACACACCTGCTGGAGCAGTTTCTTCTACCCTTTGATGAGGATTCAGGGTTTCACATGAAGAGTTATAATGTTTTGCCTTTTCATACACTCCTTTGGCATAGCCATTTTCACAGGTATTCAAATAAGTTAGGCTTTAGAAAATCTTCAGCACAAAGCCCATATGCTTTGAAAAATTATCTATACTCTATTTCAGATAATGGTCATTTTAGAAGTGCAATCTTAAATTGCCAGAATATGATGATTCCTTCTAGTCTCTACAATGGATTTCTATTAATTTCTAGGGAACATGATGCAATTTGGGCCCAAATTTCAGGAGGATATTAAAAAACAAAACAAAAAAACAATAATTAGGGAAGGACAGCATTTGGCTTGGGTGAGTCGGATGGATTTTTTTGTGTGTTTTATGTTTGAAAATTTATGCACTAATTATCAAAGTCCCTCAACATTTGTCATTCAAGCACACCATAGTTTCTCTTTTCTGCAATGATTTATAAAAATAAGAACATCATGAAAAAAAAAAAGAACATCATGACCAGCAGAACAAACTATTAATTTAGCTGTGCAACTCATTCAATATTAAAATTTTCTTCTATACCTGGCTGGTGTGGCTCAATGGTTGAGCATCAACCCATGAACCAGGAGGTCACAGGTCAATTCTCGGTCAGGGCACATGCCTGGGCTGCATGCTTGATCCCTATTAAGGGGCATGCAGGAGGCAGCTGATCGATTGATCAATGATTCTCTGTCATCATTGATGTTTCTATCCCTCTCTCCCTCTTTGAAATCAATAAAAACATATTTTTTTAAAAAAAGAAGCAATAAAACCTAGCTCATGATCAAAAAAATTTTCTTCTTGGAAATTTTAGAGAAATAACAAGTTGTTTTCAATGCTTTGATTTTTTTTTTTTAACAGAAGATATAATTAGAGGAAGAGAGAGAGAGTTAGAGAGAAACATTTAATTAACTCTAATGGGGACACTAGCATGATGATAAATCGGAAAAGAAAATGAGTGTGTGAAGTGTTCATAGTGTTTGAAAAAAACCAAGTTTGAATAACTACTTTAGTTATAAAATTGAAGTTCTGTAGGACAATAAAACTTTAATTTTGGGGGTTTTCTTATAAATAGAACTTAATTGCAACTCTATCATACATGGGTCATTTGATCATTTTTGTTGTTGTTTAAGTAGCTACCAGGTGCAATTACAGAAATGTAAAATACCTGATCAATAGTAGAGTAAATAATTTCTAAAACAAAAAGGTACACACTCCTCCAACAGAGAATTTTGAGCAGGAGTGGAGAGATAGTGGGTTGTCTAGCCTGACACTGAAGAAGCAGACAGAAATCCCGTTCCCTCTGCAATTATTGGATATTTTTAAAACATACAAAACCCTCAATCTGACCATTCACTATTATGACTAGACTAGAGACCTGGTGCATGAAATTCATGTACTGGAGAGTGGGGTTGTCCCTTAGCCCAGCCTGCACCCTCTCCAATCTGGGATCCTCTCACAATCCGGGACTGCTGGCTCCCAACCGCTCGCTTGTCTGCCTGTCTGATTGCCCCTAATTGCTTCTGCCTGCCAGCCTGATCACCCCCTAACAACTCCCCTACCAGCCTGATCAACGCCCAGCTGTTCCCCTGCCACCCCGATCGCCCCCAGCTGCCTTCCCCTGCAGACTCAGTTGCCCCCAATTGCCCTCCCCTACTAGCCTGATCGCCTCCCAACTGCCGTCCCCTGCAGGCCTGATAACCCCTAACTGCCCTCCCCTGTTGGACTGATCTCCCACAACTGCCCTCCCCTCCAGGCCATCTTGTGTGTTGGAGTGATGGTCAATTTGCATACTGGTGGTGACTAATTCGCATATCAGGGCTAATTAGCATATTCCTTTCTTATTGTGTTGGAGTGGTGGTCAATTTACATACTGGTCATGACTAATTAGCATATCTGTTCATGACCAATTTGCATATTACCCTTTTATTAGTATAGATTTTCAGAATCAAGGGAAGGAAACTCACTTTTTTTTTTTTTTTTTTTTAGGTTTAGCCTGTAATCCTTTTTTCCCCCTGACAGCTTACTTTCATATCTTCTCAAAGACTGATCTAATTCCACTCTGGGAGAAGGTATGGTGGTCGAGAGCTTCATTTTCATTCTGCAAAAAGGTGGACCCTCTGTTTATTGATGATCTATCTGCTTCTCCTAAATAGCTTCTGTTGAGCTATAGCATCATTCACTGCCTTTTCGCACTTTCTTTCTAATATCTAACTTTTTGCCTTTCACTGCAGGCTTTTGTTTCTGATGAGTTTATTCTGCACCTCCATAAGTAAACACAGCAGGCATATCACCTATTCTACTCTCTGATTACCTCGTGACTCATCTTTTATGTACGGAAGTCACCCAAGTTCGCTCTGGACCTCCATACATAACCACAGCATGCCACTCTTTATACTTTACACCCTCTCACCATGCCTCTAAATGGGAAATTGCTCCATGAGGCTTGTCACATATTCAGCTTCTCCCAGAAGCAGGGGGCAATCAGATCTGGAGTTCCCACATTTTATGGGGATTTTATCACTCCACTTAAATCTTCACTGAGATTTCAATAGGAGCATTGCACTACTCTGTAGGTTTCATCTCTGCTTCTAAATTACTTCCTTCACCAGAAAAATGTAAATAATTTTTAAGGGTGGTCTATTGTTTTATTTATTATCTTTCCAGGCTATCTTTATGGCGTAACCATTATGAGCTTATTCTTGCCGAGTATAGCATTTTAAATTGCAAAGTAGTTCTTTCTCGTCAAAAGTGTTGGCTTTAAAATAGCTATTTTAGGGGAAAAAAGCTATTTTAGAATATGGAGTGATAAATCTTACTTTTTCCTTCTTTCTGACTTCTTTTTAAATATCATCCTCTTATTAATAAATGATATTGAAGCATTGAATGCAGCTGATTGATTCAATGCAATAAGGCAGATATAGAGGGGAATGATTGAAGAAACAGTGAAAATTTGAGATTAATGCCAACATGTATTTCAACCACATTTGCCTTTTCGTTGTTTATAATTTAGTTATCTGCTTTTTAGGTTCATCTTTAATGTACAGTACAATAAGTCACTCTTAAATTTTTAACTATTTATTACTAAAGGCCTGATGCATGAAATTCATGCAAGGGTAGGCCTTCCCAGTCCCAGCTGCCAGGGCCCTTGCAGCCCTGGCTGCCTCGCAGCCTTGCCCTGCTCCCACACCTGCCTTGGCCTGCTGCTGGTGATGACACAGAGTCATCAATCCCCTCATGGACTTTAATATTTATGGATTATGGAGTTGTTATTTTTGAGAGCTCCTCAAATCAGTTCATTGATACGTATTTTCTCCTTGTCCTCTCTCTTTGTTAAAAATTTGTGATGCTCAAGAAATTATATTTATGTATATATATATACATATATATATATATAAAATTGAGTCCTTACAGATTTTAAAATTATTTTTTTCACTTAGAATTAGAGGGTGGTCTCTTGGGTATGGAGTTCTAGGGTCAAAATATTTTTTTTTTAAACTTTACCAAATTTATATATTTGTTCTCCTCTATGAGTATTTTAGAATATTACTATTTATTTATTTATTTATTTAAAATACATTTTTATTGATTTCAGAGAGGAAAGAAGAGGGAGAGAAAGATAAAAACATCAATGATGAGAGAGAATTATTGATCGGCTGCCTCCTGCACGCCCCACATTGAGGATGGAGCCCGCATCCAGGGCATGTGTCCTCCTGGTTTATAGGTCGACACTCATCCACTGAGCCACACTGGCTGGGCTCCAGTAAAAATGATTAAGAAAGGACTGGTAGTTAATGAAATCTATAACAAGTAACAGGCCCGGTAGATGAATAACTGATTATTGTCCTGGATTTGTTTTATTCAAGTGTTAGAGTGCAGTTTTATTTCTGAACAACTGACTGAATATTGTATTCATACCAAATTCTAGTCATACACTGTTCCCACACCTTTTCTTTTCCAGAGGCTTCGCTGAAATATTACTTGGTGCCACCAAACCTTATTTTCCCCAAAGTTTCTATTACTCATTTATCTATTTAAACCTGACTTTCCTGAAACACATTCTATTTGAAATGCTTCCCAAACTTAAAGCAACCAGTTTGCTAAACAATTTTAGAGAAAGAACATTGTTTGAAAATTACGTAATATTTTAGTTGAAGTTCTGCTATTGCTTCAAAATATCACCCTGTTTTCACATGCTGTTACACTTTCCTTCTTTCATAAAGGAAGACATAATGACAGGCCTTGCCTGAACACTCACAAGGTTCAGTACAAATGGTGGCCCACATACCATATGTACAAATATATCAAAGTTACAAGTGAAGTTAACAGGTTGTGAAATATAGTATATTTTATCTTTCTACTTCGACAAATACACCTTCATAAAGTCCTGGACAGTCAGGTTTGCGTTTGAAAATACTGGATTTCTTTTAGTGCCAGAAAGGTGTCTCTCTCCATGGTACCAGGGAGACAGCCAGCCCTGGCCTCTGGCCTTTCCATTCCTGGCGCCCTCCTGCAGTATGAGAATCCTTGAACACATGCTGGTGGACCAGTTGCCTACAAGACCAAATGTTGTTCATATACTCAGAAAACAGGTCCTTTTGGTCACTATCAATGAGGACAGGCCTGGGTATAAGTCCATGCAGACTTGAATAATTGTCTCAGAGCCAATTGAATTCAGAATTTCAGTCTGAGGTGCCCAGGGCATGATGAACAGAATTGGAGGTAGGGGCTCTAAGTGGGAATGTTCCTGTGACCTATGAGGAATGGTATGTGTAGAAATGGAATCCAGTAAGGCTCCCAAAAAGGTGGCTGATGCATTTGACATTTTGCCAGGGAAGTAGAAAGTAGTGCCGTGTCATACGGGGGCACTTATGTTGATGAAGTGGTAGCCTCCCAGTGCAATATGGGTAAACTATCCCAATATCATGGGACAGAAAACTCACAGATGGATTTAAGGTAAATGAAACATTTAGTTTATCAACTTAAATTGAAACGCACAGAGAAAAGTAAGGAGAAAGATATTGGGGAGGTAAATATACACAGAAAAATGTATTCATTGTTAAAATAATCACATTGTCTGAATCCTGAGTTATGTAATGTTCATATGTTTTCTCACTCACTTTCTTCTCTCCCCACCATCGGCTTTTCCGCAGATAGTTTGGTTACAAGAAGCAGAGTTGAGGTTTGAGCATAGGGGCCCCAACAGATGGCCAATGATACATTCACATTTTCTATTATAATAGGTAAAAATATGCCTTGCCAATAGCTACAGTTTGCCAATTATCCTGCTGAGTAGTTATGAGTTTTAGCTTCGTTTTTGGGGCTGAGCACATATGGGCAGAATGCGACCATACTGAGTCTCACCAATGGGTGGCCAATTTAGGGGAGACATAGCTGTTGGCCCAGATGTGACATAATCATGACTTGTTTTTTCATGTCTATTAAAAGAGACACATTTCTTGCATCAAATTTTCTCTTTATTACTATTATCCTTGTTGTTTTTTATATTTAACTTACTGTACATTGAACAAACTTCTGGAATCTAATTCTCTTATGCCACCAGCACACTCTGTATACTTAAAGCATCTGATGAGAGCATCTACTAGTATATATCATGAGCCAATAAATTACTTATTATTTATGTATTTTTCCTTTTGAGTTTCACACTTCTAATTTTTTTCTCATTGTTTATAACAAAACTAGATATTTCCAACTAGTACAGTGGTCGGCAAACTGCGGCCCCTTGAGTGTGGCTTTTCCACAAAATACCACGTGCGGGCGCGCACATTCAGTGCCATTAAAACTTCGTGGCCACACTCAAGGGGCCAAAGAGCCGCATGTGGCTCGCGAGCTGCAGTTTGCCAACCACTGAACTAGTACAGCAATTTCACATCACATCTTGAGGTTTCCATATCCTTTAATAGTACTAACTGTTTTTGGAATGGATTTAATGATAAAATCCTTCATTTTGTCATATAAGTAAAAAAAATAAACTATGGCATTTTGAGAACATTTTTTAGAAGATATTACAATTTAAGGTGGAACAAAATCTAAAAATGCTACAAAATTGTGGGACTACTTTGTCCTTACTTTTCTTCTTCTAATCCCTTGACTATTTTTTTCTAATCTGCTATTAAGTCTATAGCCATAACAAAACATAACATTGCTTTGAAGTAGACAATAAAGTAGTCAATAAAAATAATCAACATCCTGAGCTTTTCTTTGCCATTTACTCCGAAATGTTCTATTGGAGAAGTACAAGTTTAAAAAAGAAAAGGAAAATATCAAACTTAGCTCTGTCACTCTGCGTTAGCAAAGGTCAAATTTCAGCAGATGAGAAATGTTTTAAATCAGAGCCAATGTAGATTTTATATAAAATATGTTTATTGTTCCTTTTAGTAATAAAATAAATAAAGATAATTTTATACTTAGATCATCAGTGATAAGCATGTCTGTAATTGTAATTCATGGCATGCTTTTATTCTAAATACTTATCAGATTCTATTAAACACTATTTCTTTCCATTTTACCTTTCAACTAGATGTGAACAAATAACTTTTGAATATTTAGCAGTTTCTGTTTTCCAGAAGATCCTCATTAGACCATATTTAGCTAAAGCTGTTCATGTAGTAAATGAATGTCTGCCATTCAGAACTAACACCCGGCAACAGAATGTTACAATAACTTCTTCTATTTTTACTGCAATAAACATATTTTAAGTTCATAGAGTTTTGCAATTATTTATAATAAATTCTTATACAATTAATTGATCACAATTTACATGAGGTGATTCTTTATTTGGGTTCTTATTTGCATTAATTTACACCCATATATTCACATGCAAATAAGCTTTGTATAATTATTTGTGTGGTAGAAAATGGCAATATCAAGATTTATTAGTATAATTAGAACCAGTTCAATAGCAGATGTTAGTTTAATTCTTTAGTTCTTTAGTTTACTTCTTTTCTATGATAATTCTGGAGTAGGGAAGCAAACTAAATCTACTTCATATTTAGAGTAGATTATCATCTTTGGTTGTAAAGCCTAATCTCTTGTGTTGTTGAGGGAGTATAAATTATGGGTTCTAGGGATACTGTAGTGAACAAAACCACCATATTCTCTGCCATTATTCTAGTGGTAGAGACAGAAGAATGACAATAGACTTTTAACCTATGCCAGTCAGTAATACGTGCCTCAGAGAAAGATAACAGTGAGGTGATGTGAAATTCTGGGGAAGGACAAAAGTGCACCAAGGTAATAAAATTACTTCCTCATAAGCTAAGACCTATAAGAAGAGAGTGAACAACACATGATGCTATGAAAAAGTAATGAGCATTAATAATCCTATATAATAAAAGCCTAATATGCTAAGTGTCCGGTGGTCCAGTGACCAGTCGACTGTTCAACCAATCAAAGCTTAATATGCTAATGCTATGCTAAGGCCACTCAACCGCTCACTATGACATGCACTGATCACCAGGGGCTGACAGTCGACTGGTCTATCAGTCGCTATGATGTGCACTGACCAAGAGGGGGCAGGCAGTCGACTGATCGACCAGTCGCTATGACATGCACTGACCACCAGGGAGAAGTTGCTACAACTGGTAGGTTAGCTCGCTGCTGGGGTCTGGCCGATTGGGACTGAGTGAGATGGGCTGGACATACTCTGGAGCCCTCCTGCGGTCCCTCCCCAATCAATCGTGTACCGGTGGGGTCCCTCAGCCTTGTCTGCACACTCTCACAATCCGGGACCCCTCGTAGGATGTCGGAGAGCTGGTTTTGGCTTGATCTCACAGGTCACTTCCCTCAGGAGGGTGCTAGATGCAGGGCTCATGGCTGGTGAGCACTGCTGCGTCAGCATGAGCCTCTCACAATTGGGACTGATTGGGTGCGAGCCTGTGGCAGGCGCAGTGGGGTCGGGATGAACGGGAGCAGCAGGTAGGAGCTGCAGGCAGTCTTGGACTGTGGGTTTTAGCCTGATCCCCACAGACCACTCTGAGGGCCCCCCCCCCCCCCCAGTGTATGAATTTGTGCACCAGGTCTCCAGTAACAATAAAAATAATAACAGTAATTGTTTTAAAGGATAGAGCTGATTGTTGTCTAGCAAGAGCTCTAGTGTGACTGATATATCAATAATAGAATGTTTAATATAATGTGGCTGATGCATCAAGATGGAGTTTTAGAAGATAAAGCCATAGAATGAGGATGGGAAAATAAGATCAAAACCTTAGGACATCGAAATACTTTGGCTTTTACTCTCATTGAAAAGGGAAAATTAGGTGCTCACAAATATACTAAAATTGGAATAATACAGAGAATATTAGCATGGCCCCTGTTCAAGGATGACACACAAATTTGTAAAGCATTCCATATTAAAAAAAAAAAAAGGGAGGGGGCGATTTGTATGGATTAAAGCAAAGAAGAGACATGCTTTCTCCTCAGTTTTTAGTAGGTCATTCTGGTTGCATTGCAAAGAAGAGACTCAGCAATGAATGACAGAAGCATGGATACCAGTTAGGCACTTTTGCAAAAATCCGGGTGAGGTATTGCACTATACAGACCAAGATTAAAGTAATAGAGGAGGAGGTTTCTAGGTATAAAGTACATGGATCATTAAGCCCAATATTGTAAAAGTTGCATAATCTCTTCTAGTTTCAGTGTCCTCATCTATAAATTAAGGTTGTATATGCAAAATGAAGGTAATATATGTAAAGTGTAAGAAAAAATACTGAAGTAGAATACAAGTTAAATAATTTGTTAACTTTGTTTAATATTGCATGTGGATAGAAAAGAAGATGAAATAAATAGGAAAATTAAATATGATAAATATACTTAAAACCACTGAATTGTACACTTTTTTGTTTTTGTTAATCCTCGCCTGAGGATATTTTTCTATTGATTTTTAGGGAGAGTGGAAAAGAGAGGGAAAGAGAGAAAAACATCTATGTGAGAGAAACACATCTATTGGTTGCCTCCTGCATGTTCCTGGGCCAGGGCCTGGGCCAGGGAGGAGCCTGCAACCAAGGTATGTGCCCTTGACCAGAATCGAATACAGGATCCTTTAGTCTGGAAGCAGACGCTCTATCCACTGAGCCAAACCGGCTAGGGCTGAATTGTACACTTTTAATCGGATAAATTTTATAGCACGTGAATTATGTCTCAGTAGTAAAATGAAACAAAAGGAATTGGGCGGGGGTTAATACTTTTTTGAATGTTCCTTTTCATATAGATTTTTTAAAGCCATATTAATGTTTTACATACTAAAAATAAAATAAAAAGAAAACTAAAAATGGAATTAAAATATAAATAAACAAATAACTAAATTTCAAGTGAATAACATGACCATACAACACAGAAGAAGGGAGGAGCAATTAAGGTAACTTTGGAACACAATATTTGGCCACCTGACCCTAAGGTTAAAGCCAAAAAGGACAGTAAACAAATATTGTACTTCAGTCAGTACACTTGTTACTAACAAATGTGATTTAACAATTTTGAAATTATTTTAGTATATTCCAATATTGAGCAAATAACTAGATATATTGTGGCTAAATAAGTTAGAGGTAGCAGTCCAAACACTTATATAGCTTTAGATGTAAATATAGCAAGAAAGGGGTAGATATAAAATAATAAGATTTTAAAACAAAATAGTAAATACCATTTTAACTTTTATTCTCATAGTTTCAATTACATTTTATTTTTTATGGTCTACATTTCTCTTTAATATTTAGCAGTATTTTTATTGCATAAAATCACTTAACAATGAGATATATTTGATGACTATTTTACCACAAATCTTTTTGTCATATTACTAGAATTTACATTTCTACTCACTGAAATACTAGGGATTTTATTTATATATCACTACAATATATGGTAGAGTATAATGAAAAGCTAGCAAATATAATGTCAGTTATATTTCATACTTCTGTGATTTTTAAAATCCAGAAATGATGATATAATAGGTTCTCAAGAGGTTTTCAAAGAATAGCTCTATAGAATAGCATTTCTTGTATGAATTCATATTGATACCTTAAGAATATATTATGTTCTGAGATGTTAGGTAATAATATCACAAAGCAAAACAATCAATAAGAAATAACAATTAAAAATCTAAAACATGAAGACAAACATCAACATTCAAGAGATACAGAATCTAGTAGTTCACAGAACTCATTTTATTTCATTTCTCAGTATATTACTTTGAAATAAAAACATTTCCTGACCTGCCTTGATGGCATAGTCATTCTTAGTCACTCTCTATTTAATATCCTTTTATGAAAATAACAATTTGTCACTGCATTCTTTTTGGTTTAAAAAGTGTGTGTGTGGGGGTTGGCGGGGGGAGAAAAAAGTGACATACACAGGTATTTAAATATCAATGCAGTAAGAAAACACAAAGCATTATGAGCTTGGCTACCTAGAGAAGATAGGTGGGAACTGGGCAAAAAGGACACCAGCAATGCAGAGTAAAGTGAAATCACTGTTCTGACTGCCCCCCTTTTGTACAGTTCTGACTTTTGGAACCTTGAAAATGGTTCACATCTTCAAATAAAGAAGGTAATTATAATAAACAACAATTGGGGAACAATACTTGAAATGAAATACAAAGAAGAACAAAGCAGCTAACCATATTTTAAGTGACTTACATAACAGCAACTAAGGATAGATGGATGAGAAAAAGTAACCAATAAAAAGTTTGAGCACTGTATTTAATCTATTTATTTTTATGTTTTGTAAAATATTTTTTATTGATTTTAGAGAGAAAGGGAGAGGGAGAGAGAGAGAGATAGAAACATCAATGTTGAGATAAAATCATTTTTTGGCTGCCTCCTGCACACCCCACACTAGGGATGAAACCCACAATCCAGGCATATGCCCTGACTGGGAATTGAATTGTGACCTCCTGGTTCAATCACTGAGCCATGCTGGCCAGGCAACTTTATGATCCTTTTATATTGAAACTAGAGGCCCGGTGCATGGATTCATGCACTGGTGGGGTCCCTCAGCCTGGCCTGTGGGAATCCAGCTGAAACTGGCTCCCTGACATCCCCTGAGGAGTCCTGGATTATGAGAGGGCAGTTCTCGAGGAATTGGGCTCCCTCCTTTCTAGTTCCGAGTGCATCACCCAAGAACTGGAGCTGCCAAGTGACCGCAGCTAGGCAGCTCCTGCATTGGGTGTCTGCCCCGTCGTGGTCAGTGCCATCATAGCTACTGGCGGGTTGGCCAGTCGGCCGGTTGCTTAGGCATTTATATATATACTAGAGGCCTGTTGCACGAAGAGATTTGTGCAATAGGCCTTCTTTCCCCTGGCTGCCAGCACCAGTTTTCCTCTGGCACCCGGGACCCAGACCTTTACTCTGGCCACCACCTTCCATCTTCGCTCTGGACACAGTCTTCGCTGCGGCTGGAGCCTTCAGTCTTTGCTCCTTGCTCCAGTGGGAGTCTTCAGTCTCCAGCCAGAGCTGCTCCTGTAGCTCCTTCCGCCCCCCACCCACCCCTCATAGCTTGATGGCTGCTTCACCTGCAGACCTCCTGACGGGCTCCTGGGTTCCAGGGGGCCTCCTTGCCTGCGGACCGGCTTTCCGATCACAATCACGATCATGGGCTGCAGGCAAGGTGGCTCCTGGGTCCTGGGGTGCTGCCTTGCTTGCGGCCCGGCTTTCTGATCACGATCATGGCCGTAGGCAAGGCGGCTCCTGGGTCCCAGGGTGCCACCTTGCCTGCGGCCCGGTTTCTGATCACGATCATGGCCGCAGCATCCCCCCGCCCAGGGCTGCACACAGGGGTCCCAGCTGGGGGCAGGGCTTAGGTGGTGCGTTGACGCCACCAAGCCCCCACAAGCTCCAGCACCCAGGGTCCCAGCTGGCAGCGGGCTTAGGCGGCACACCAGGGCCCGGATGGTGGCTCGCACTGACCCACCCTGCCTGCAGTATGCAAATTAGCCGCCATCTTTGTTAGCGATTAATTTGCATATCACGCTGATTATCCAATGGGAGGCGTAGCTAAGGTATGGTCAATTACCCTGTTTGTCTATTATTAGATAGGATAGATACTTGGGGTACAGGTCTCAAGTGTACAACTCAATAAAACATCATCTGCACACTGCATCATGTGCCCCTTGCCACAAGCACACTCTCTTTCTTTCCCCATTTCCCCCCCTTTTCCCGCATCCACCAACCCTCCGCCCCCCCTTTCCCTCTGGCTATAACTACACTGTTGTCTGTGTCTATTACAAATGTGTATAATACCGAGTGCTGGCAAGAATATAGGTTTATAGAAACATTTATTAAAGGAAGGGAAGTGCAAACTAAAATAATTTTCTGACATCACTTTGTCCAATCAGAGAGGCATGTGCTTTATACTGATAATTCCTATTTCTGGATTTACTCTGTAGTGAAATTCTTATAATTTTATTCGTAGGTGTACTCAAATATAGTCACATTATTATGGCTTTGGTAACAGGTAATTGAGTAACCTAGAAACCTGTCACTAGATGACTGAAGAAGGAAAATGTGGTTGATGTATATTGTGAAAAATTGCAAAAAATAGAACTGCATAGATAATTCGTTTAAATGGCTGGCTGGAAAATATATGATTTATAACAGTGTCTTCTGTGTAAAATATAATCAAGTAGCTGTGAAAAATGCAAATCCTACCTAAAGTCCCTATGAGGGGAGAGCAGTAAGACTTGGAAAGAACAAAACATTTACCAAAAAAAGAGAGAGCAAAAAGTAGCAGGAACCTAACATTGCCTGCTGATGCTAATCTTTGAATTGAGGATTATGATAAGTTAATATTACAAATTGATGTCTAATTAAAATATAATCACCACCCAAAGAAACTATACGCATTTCTGGTGTTTTTGTTAAAATCATTATTGTACAGATGTTCTCTTCTAGTTGTTAAAATCAAAATTCTATTTGATAATGTATTTATTTGATGGTTTCCAACTATTCATTGTATAGTATTTAAAAATTAAAGAAGAGCCAATAGAACATTTTATTTTTTTCCAAAAATAAGAATACTTATTAAGACGTTTGTGGCATAAGACCCAGTTTTGATAAGAAAAATTTTTCCTGGACTGGCACATTTTATTTATTATTTGTATTTTTTTAAAAATATATTTTATTGATTTTTTACAGAGAGGAAGGGAGAGGGATAGAGAATTAGAAACATCAATGAGAGAGAAACACTGATCAGCTGCCTCCTGCACACTCCCCACTGGGGATGTGCCCGCAACCAAGGTACATGCCCTTGACCAGAATCGAACCTGGGACCCTTGAGTCCACAGGCCAACACTCTATCCACTGAGCCAAACTAGTCAGGGCATTATTACTTGTATTTTTTAATATTCTTACTTATTTCAGAGAAGAAGGGAGAGGGATAGAGGGATAGAAACATCAATGATGAGAGAATCATTGATTGGCTGCCTCCTGCACACCCTCTACTGGGGATCAAGTCTACAACTTGGGCATGTGCCCTTGATCGGATTTGACCCTGGGACCCATCAATCCACATGCCAGCACTCTATCCACTGAGCCAAATCATCTAGGGCTGGAAAGGCATATTTTAAACTTGAATTTATTTTTTCAAAATAAATGATAATATTAAATGACATTTTTAGTGACCAAAATATATTTGCTAGTGTTGAAAAACAAAAGCATCTTAGATAGAATTTTGGGAACATAAAATGGATTGAATTGCGTCTCTCAAACCACTAAAATTTCATAGATAGAAAGTATGGCTAACATTTCAGGTGTTACTTTCATCAACCAACTAAGACGCAAAACTCAGACTTTCCCAAAACATGATCCCATGGAACATAGATGCCTTCTGGAAATAAGTAATGTATATTTAAATGCCTTTGGGAAAATGAAGTACCTCAATTTCTGAATATTCAACATTATTATAAAACTAGAGGCCTGGTGCACAAAATTCATGTGGGGGAGGGGAGTCCCTCAACCCGGCCTGTGCCCTCTTGCAGTCTGGGACCCCTCAGGGATGTCCCACTGCCGACTTAGGCCTGATCCCCCAGGCCTTGCAGTCCGGGATAACTAACTCCGTACTGCCTGCCTGCTTGCTGCTCCTTACCGCTTGGCCTGCTGCTCCTTATTGCTGCCGCGGGAGCAGGAGAGGCTCCTGTCACCGCCGCTGTGCTCACCAGCTGTGAGCCCAGCTTCTGGCTGAGCGGTGATCCCCCTGTGGGAGCGCACTCACCACCAGGGGGCAGCTCCTAGATTGAGTGTCTGCCCCCTGGTGGTCAGTGCGCATCATAGTGACCGGTCGTTCTGGTCGTTCCGCTGTAATGGTCACTCAGGCTTTTATTATATAGATAATTCTTGAACTATCTAAATTAACCTATATACTTTTATAATGCATACCTTTTCAAATGCATTTGTTGTTTCAATTACATTTATTCAAGTATATTAATATTTTAATACCTCAGTATTTTGAATATATGAAATGTTTTAAAATATAAAAATTTAATAACTTAAATTTTAAATATTAAGACAGAAGCTGATAGAGAAATAGAATGAAAAGAATCACAGCTAGCTCAGAGCACAGAAAAAGAAACTACATAGATAATTTAAAGCTCAACCATCTCATTTGCAGAAAAAATAACTCAATGTTCCTATTCAATTTAAGAAATGTCAGAAGTATCATCTTCATATATGAAGGTCAACATATTTTATTTGTAGCTGCTTGCCCCTAATATAATTCTGACTTCTTTGCTTCAAAGAAAAATCCATAGATGCTATAAATCAGAGTTTTAGTAAATGACTAAATTTCAGCTACAGATTTATGAGATGAAAATGTAACTATTAGTCACATACACTCAAGATATAGATCCTTTCTTCAGGAGATTCAACCAACTTACCTTAAAAGTTTAAATCATTTTGGAAAATTTTCTATATTTCATTAAAAAATTGAATTAAAACCTTAAGAAGTATATTTCAACTAATCCAAAATTTGAACACTTGTAGTATATTTATTTTACATACAACTCTATTAAAGGGAATATTTAACAATTCATTAAAAATTTAATCAAAAGAAATATTTAAGAGTTTTGTATTACAAAAATGTTTGATTGCAAATGTATTCATGCAAAATGTATATACATTTATTACTTGCAATTTTGATTATTTAAAGAATGCATTTCAATTTATAACTTTAAAATTAATAATATGTAAATAAAGATTTTAATTGCACTCTATAAGCTTAAATTATTATACCTGTAGTTAAAAAATATTTCGGCTAATAAATTAAAGGTACTTCCACGAATACATGGAGTAATTACATTATTGAGAAGTCTAGGACAAGTTTAAAGTATATTAAGTAAGTTTTTCTTATTAGATTTAAGAAAATTCAGCAAATGTACTCTGGTAACTTAGTTATAGATTATATGTACCTGAAATAAATGAACTAAAATACAAATCAAATAATAGAAAAAACTGTCCCTGATTATATGCAATGCAATAGTAGAATTTTTAGCTGACAGTACCAGCTATTTTATTCTTTTACTCTTTATGTTTAGAATCTTGAAAAAATATACTTTAATGTGGGAATAGGTATAGTATTTTTAAAAATCTTAAATATATTTTATCTAGGTTATTTTGCTGTGCTTTCTCTTATGCATACAGTTGATGAGTCCTACCTTTCCTGTGATCCTAACCCTAGTATTAATGGGTGATGAAAACCACTCTGCTTGCTCGTACAGGGGGCAACCTGCAATATTAGTAGCCATTATATAATGCCATTTCTCCAAGAATTAAAATAGAACATAGCTAGTTACTTAGATAGACAGATAAGCTTTTAAAATATGGGGAACAACTGATTTCACTGAGTATAATACAAAGATGTGGGGAAAAATATAAACCTGATCAGTGAGATATTTATTAGTACTTTAATCCATTTTGAAATGGGGGTTTATATTTGAAAAGAGTTTTATTTTTATGTTAATTCTATACCTAAAATTAATTTCTCAGGCTATCTTGCCAATTAGCTTCTGGCCAAGTTATGGTAATTAAATTCATAGAGATGAGATGATTGAAGAACTGGGAGGAGGAGAAACCAGGACATGTCTTTCAGGATTATGGTTGCTCTCAGACATCTGCCGTCTACAATGCCAGGTCCTACAGGGCAGCTTCCATCATGGTTCTAGTTCCAGGTGAACACCCAATATAAAATGTTCCATGGAACTAGATTTTATGAGGTAGTTTACCACGCAGATTGTGTTAGTGTGTAAAGCACCCCTGCAAACAATCCTGTGGAAGAAGAGACAGGAAGCAGGAGTGGGCAGATTGACTAAGCTGTGGTGTAGACCCACTAACAATCTTGACTGACTGCATGGGGAGATTTGGAGCTATAACAGTCCTTCAGTGTTATCCTGAATGGGCCAAGATGATCATTCTTTATGTGCTCATTTAATCAGTTATTGGATGTTGGTTTTGTGGGAAGAGATGTGACTTTGGGAGAGAAAAGACTGGGCACCTGAAAAATCTCAGAAGGACTTTCAACTGAAGACAGTCTGCTTAGAGCCCATCTAGCATTTGGGACAACTGGTTCTTCACTGAAGGGAAATCTGGGGAATGGATCTGTGTTCAACAAAGACCACTCTTAGTGTCAGTTTTTCCAGAATTCTGAGAAACATCTCTTTCTGGAAGATAGATAGGACATGAATCATATTGGGTTGAACTACTAATCCGATTGTGGTCTCAGGGCCAAAGTTGAAACACATCATCTCCGGCCTCCTCCACCCATGCTAGACTCCCCCCATCCTAAGTTATAACAACAGCTGGTGTATCAACGCGTTAGCTAGAGATGTAATCAAACCTTCATTTCTGTGAGATTTGAGCCCCCGGCACCATTCCTTTCTGCAGTTGCTATACTTCTGCATTTGCTGTCAAAAGACGTACAAGAGCTGTTCAAGAGTATCACCGGGTACCTCATACCTTCCCCATCCCTTTCACTATGTGACTGCAGCCTTTTCTCCTGATGATCAGAATCAATTCCCCAGCCTGGATGATGACTCCTCTTCATACAGGGAATGTGATGTGTCCACCTGGCAATCGCAGCTTATGATACTCCCTCTTTATGCATCTTCTGACGGTAGAGTTCCCCCTTTAGGAAGCAAAAAATTCTGAATTTGCAGATCCTAAAATTATAGTCAGTAAAAGCGTCCTGAGAATGTGGATAAGTAGAGCTTCTCTTGTTTCCAATTTCTTGGTTCTTGGACCCCACAGTTCCTTCTGGAGAACTACTATATAAAAATGTATATGGAATGCATCTGCATATGTATAAGTACAAGTATGTTACAACAGAATTCAGTCTGTCCTGAAGGTTGCTCCATCTCACTAAAGTATTGCCTGTAGGGTACATCTTCTGCGCACATTATATTAGGTTGAGAACTTCTGAATAGTGTTTTGGATCCCAAGGTCATGGGGCCACACCCAGCAGTTGGATAAAGTGAGAATACCGGACAGATAGGATTGTAAGGGGGATCCCATGTTAAGCCAAATACTAAATCAAGCTCTAGATAGTTGTGCTGGCTGAGGTCCTGTGGGCAGGAAAGCAAAACTCATGCTTGCATTAAGGGTTTACCTCTGTGAGAATGAATCACTGTCTCATGGTGCCATATCAGGACTCACCCTTGGTCCCCACTGAGTTGTACAGTCAGCAGTAAGAAACCAGAGTTCTTTCTGTTCTCCGCCATGTGAAGACACAGGTCGAATACGGCTGTCCACAAGGCAGGAAGAAGGTTCTCACCACGCATTGAATCTGACTTGGGACACCTTGATGATCTTGGACTTCCAAACCTCCATAACTATGAGAAAAAATCTTTGTTGTTTAAACCACCCGGTCCATGGTAATTTGTTATATTAGTTCTCGTGGTCTAAGGCATTGACGCACTTGAAATTATTTAGATTTCTTTCTAGATTTATTAATGTTTTTATAGTATCTTGCTTTGTATAATTTTTTTTTAGTGGTTGTTCTAGGTATTACAATATACATACAGAACTTACCACAGTTTACTGGTATTGGTATTCTCTTATGTTCCTCCAGTTAAAGTAAATGTCAAAATCTTACTTCTATTAGGTACCTCTACTGTCCCCAATTCTATCTAATAAAGAGGGAATATGCTAACTGACCCTCACGCCATCACAAAGATGGTGGCACCCACAGCCAGTAAGGAGGGAATATGCTAATTAACTGCCCCACCCTTAAAGATGGCAGCACCCACAGCCAATAAGGAGGGAATATGCTAATTGACTGCCATGCCCTCAAAGATGGCGGCTCCCACAACCACAAGATGGCCGGCAGGGGAGGGCAGTTGGGGGTGATTGGGCCGGCAAAGAAGCAGTTAGGCATCAATAAAGCTGGCAGGGGAGTGGTTAGGGAGTGATCAGGTCGGCAGGCAGAAGCGGTTAGGGGCAAACAGGCAGGCAGGCAGGCGAGTGGTTGGAAGCCAGCAGTCTCAGATTGTGAGAGGGATGTCCGACTGCCGGTTTAGGACATCCATTGGGCATAAACCAGCAGTCGGACATCCCCCTAGGGGTCCCAGATTGGAGAGGGTGCAAGCAGAGCTGAGGGACACTCCCTTCTCCCGTGCACGAATTTCGTGCACCAGACCTCTAGTTTATAATATAATTATTTTAAGAATCTTTTTGGCATACATTTGATACAAAATCAGATGTTATTTTTACTTCAATCACCAAATATGATTTTGAAAACTCTTGTAAAGAATAGTCTATTATATTTACCTTTATTTTTGCAGACTCCAATGTTCTCTTATTTTCCTGGAATTTCAAGCCTTCTATTATCATTTCCTTTCTATTTATAGAAAGGGTAGCCTTGCTAGTGACAACTTTTCTCTTTTGTTTCACCTGAGAATGCTATTTTGTTTTCATTCCTGAAGGACAGTTTTGCCAGACAATAGAACTCACAGTCAATGTTTCCTTTCTTTCTCCACTTGAAGCATTCAAGAATATTTCTTTCTGACCTGTATGATTTCATATGAGAAATTCACTGTATCTGAAATGTTATTTTCCCTATAATGTATCATTTCTCTCTTACTTCTTCCAAGATTGTTTTTTGTTATTAGCGTTTAGACATTTAATTATGTTGTGTCTTGGCATGAGTTTATTTGGGTTTATCTCATTTGAGATTTATGTTCTTACATCTGTAGATTTACATATTTCACCAAATTTGAGGACTTTAAACCAGTATTTCTTTAAAAGAATTTTTTTTTATTGTTTAAAGTATTACAAATAGTAGTACATATGTCTCATTTTTTTGTTTTTTTTTCCCCCCATTAACCTTCCCCCGGCCTCCCTTCCCCCCGGGCACATACCCTCACCCTGTCCCCCCGCCCCACTGTGTCTTGCATCCATTGGTTATGCTTATATGCATGCATACAAGTCCTTCAGTTGATTTCCTACCTTTCCCCCACCAAACCTCCCCAGCTTTCCACTGTTATTTGACAGTCTGTTTGATGCTTCTCTGCCTCTGTATCTATCTTTTTGTTCATCAGGTTATAATGTTCTTTATTATCCATAAATGAGTGAGATCATGTGGTATTTTTCTTTCACTGACTGGCTTATTTCACTTAGAAACCAGTATTTTTCTGAAAACATTTTCAGCCCCACATTCCTTCTCCTTGTCATTTGGGGTTTCAATGTTAGGAATGCTATCTCTTTTGTTATTGTTGCTCAGGTCTACTCTCTCTGCTCTGATTGGGTATATTTAATTGATCTGATTTCAAATTCATTGATTCTACCAATTCTGTACTCTGTCATTTTTATTATATTACTAGAGGCCCGATGCACAAAATTTTTGCAAGAGTAGGCCTTCCTTCCCCCAGCTACTGCCACAGGCTTCCTTCTGGCACCCAGGACCTGGCCTTCCCTCGCAGCCCTGACTTCATCTGGAAGGTCGTCTGGAAAGACATCTGGTCTAATTAACATATTGTGGTTTCATTATTATAGATTAAGCCCATGCATTTTTTTAAAAAAATATATTTTATTGATTTTTTACAGAGAGGAAGGGAGAGGGATAGAGAGTTAGAAACATCGATGAGAGAGAAACATCGATCAGCCGCCTCCTGCACACCTCCTACTGGGGATGTGCCCGCAACCAAGGTACATGCCCTTGACCGGAATCGAACCTGGGACCTTTCAGTACACAGGCCGACGCTCTATCCACTGACCCAAACCAGTTAGGGCCCATTCATTTTTATTGTTGTTCTGAATGCCATTGTATTTTTGGATTTGGTTCTTTCTCTATAATTTTGATGTTTTCTTCGAAGGTTTCCTCTTTTTTATTTTCTTTAAGAGAATAATAATTTTTTACTAAAATAATTTTGTGATAGCTACTTTAAAATCCTAGTCAGATAACTCTAACATCTGATTCATCCATGAGGAGTGGGATGAAGCTCACTCTTCCATGTTTAAACATGAGGGCAGCAGGAGGGTGGTTTTCGTATTGTTGTTTGGCTGGGGTATAGTAGATATTGCCTGAAAGGTTTTCTGTTCTGGTAGGCCACCCTTTTGTCCAGTTCTCTAGCCAGAGAGTAAGGTTTTTGATCGATTTTTTTCCAGTTTGTTTTAGTTTCAGGCTTGTGGTTTTCTTCAATGGCCAGTCCAAGAAACATAGAGACAACAAGAAAACCAGGGACCCACTGCAGTCATTCTTCAAATCACAGGGTTCCTTAATAATTCTCCGTCTTTCTAATTTCCACAGTTATGCTTATTTGTTATCTTGACATTTTAGTAGAACAAGAAGGACCTAGTAGAAATAGGGCTACTCCATTATATATATATTACTGATTTCAGAGAGGAAGGAAGAGGGAGAGAGAGATAGAAACATCAACGATGAGAGAGAATTATTGATCGGCTGCCTCCTACACACCCGCCACAGGGGATTGAGCCTGCAATCCAGACATGTGCCCTGACTGGGAATCAAACATTGATCTCCTGGCTCATAGTTCGGTTCTCAACTACTGAGCCACCAGTCCAGCAGGGATACTTCATTTTAGACAGCTTTTAATTGTCTATAAATCTCTGAGGGTCAGGCCCCTCCCTACCTGATGTCCTAACCTTGCCACTTACCACTTATTAAGGCCATTTTACTAGTATACACTTGGCTGCTATTTTAAGGGAGCTTTACCATTTTATTGATTATTTGGAGGCAGCCCAGGGTGGGCCCCTTGCATTCCTATACATATTGTTAAATATGTCAATATTGCAAGGGCCTGACTACTTGGTAATCTTGGCCATTCCTCAGGATTTTTTGTGTAGCTGGCAGTCTGAGAAATGAGGTCATATTCCTTTCAATGAGCCACCTTCCTTCTCCTTGCCAATAACTTCAGTGTTACTGACTACTGCTTTTTTTGGTAAGTACATATACATTTGTCTCTGATCTAGGAGACTTTTGTCCTCTGCCAGCTTCCAAGAAACTATCATAGACAAGTGTATTTACTTGTAAGTTTGATAAACCCAATACTCTGATAGCTGCCACTGATCTTAGCTCCTTAAGAACTTCCTGTATCAACATCCTTTGTTTATAGAGGAAAGCAACCATGCTTTCTCACCTATGCATTCTCCTTTGTCTTGGTAAATCATGTATCTTTTGGTTCTTCTCATGGAACATAATCATTTGTTGTATTTTTCAGTTTTACAAAATGTATCTACTACAGCATGTTTATTTCTCTGAGCTTTTAAAATTTTTCTTCCACTGTCACAAAAATTTAGGTGTATCAACCATATTTAGTACTGGATATCACATGTTCAGTGCATCTGGGAGATATCTTAGCAATAACTTGACACAATCTCTCCTGGAGTTCTTTCCAGAATTTCAAATCATGTGTCCTAGATGAGTTCTTCCAGTTTGGTAAACTATCCATTATAATGCTTTGTCCACCTAATCAAACCCAAATGTTTTTCCTGGCTCTTGCTAGTGCATGCCAGTTAGACCTTACAACTCTTTTGAGTGTTTAGTCCTTTTTCTTATTATGCTTAACGCATCCATGATTGGGTTAAATTGCCACTTAATCTTAATCACAGACATTTTTCTTAGGAGAGAGCATAAAGGAAGAATCTAGAAGCAAAGGAGCATGGTATCTTCTAGGAGAGAAGAAATTGTATCTGCTCTAAAGAAGGAGGAAATACTAGCTCTTATTAATGAGAATTGGGCCACTTTTTGCAGGCTCAGTGGGCTCAGGAAAACCTGGTGATTCATAGTTTGTGGAACATCAAGCAGATATCTGTCAACATATTTTGTGTCAATGTCCCATTCTTTTGTAACAAGGTCCTGAGCATGGCCCTTCCCTGTTTGGAAGTTTTATACATTTTGAAGTTTGGCTATTTTGTCCATTAAATTCTGGGTTTGATCCTCAGGGTTTTTTAGGGTTTTTCCCCTTTTATTGACAGAATGAAAGCATCATTGTAAATTGCCCAGGAGTTACCTGTTTACACACTTAGTATTAGTTAGCAATTCATCCCTCTCTGAGATCCATTAACATTTTTCCAGAGTTCAGTTGATCTTTGCAATAGGCATCAATTACTCGCTTTTATATTTGTTCTATCCTCCAGATTTCTCAAATACTTGATTTATCACACAAATTAATGAATTTTTCAACAGTATTTGTTGTTGTAAAAACTGTAAGTTTCAGTAGTTGTACTGCCTCTTGTGTAGAAACTGTGTGTGCTATACCTACTATTATTGATGGGCCCTCATTGTTAGAATGCCAGGGATCCCATATTATGGCTTTCTTCCTCAGATGGCTTCCAGTAGCAGCTATTATAGAGTGGGTTACTTGGAAATTGATTTTTAGATGGATTTCAGCATGCATGTTGTTATTCTTTATTGTGTAGATTTTTTGTGGTATGAACACTTGGAAAAAAAAAGTGAACGAAGCAGGAGTGGGAAGAGGAAAAAAAATAACCAGAGTTGCAAGGCCAAGCACAGCCTTGGCTTTCCTTTAAAGGAGTTCTGAAGAAAGAATGATTTATCTTTCAGAGCTGTCCTGATTGGACCAAAATGGCCTGCTCTTCATACTCCAAAATTAGTTAAGTGTGGGATTCTCAAGAAGAAATATGATATGGGTGATAAGACTTCTTTCAGCTAAAGTGCAGATAGTTTAAAAGGTAGATAATAGTGTGCACTCTCAGAATTGCCAATTATGACCATATTATCTGATCACAATGCAATTAATTCATAATAAAATGTTAACATAATCTCCCTAATATAATGCAACAATTTTCTAAATAATTAGTGCATCAATAAAGAGCTTAAATATAAAAAAATCAAACAAAAGAAAAACAAATCAGTATTCAGAGGAGAGGGTCTGAGTCATAAAATATTGTTATTAAATAAAAATAAAATAATAATTGAACTAAAATAAATAGTACTTTTATAGGAAGGAGGTAATAAAAAAAAAGGACAAATTAAGAATCCAAGATAAAAATCAAATTTTAAATCTAAGAATAAATTTAAAAATATTCTAATAAAAAATTTAAATAAGATTGAAGAATAAAACTAGAGAAATGTTGACACTATCAATATTAGAAATAGAAAATTAATAGTCTCATATATAAAGTATAGTTAAACATTTAGTAAAATACTCTGTACAATAATATGCTAATATGATAGTACTTTATAACTAGATGCAATTATATATATGTATCACCAAAGTTATAAATAAGTAAATTTGTCTTAAAGAAATTATAAAGCTCAAGTTATCATCTCTGAAAACACCACATTGTTTTAATTATTTGCTTTCCCCCTAATACCAAGTGCTATTTCTGAGAGTTAATATTTTCACAGCAATGTTATTTGTGTTTGGTTTTCACAGTCTTTCTCTTTCTCTCATTTAACATCATTACCTTTAAAAATGTTAATCTTTTAAAAATTATTATTGTCATTCCTTTTAGAATTAGGGTTATTCTCCCTGAATCTTTTATCATCTACTCAATGCATCTTACATATTTCTATAATGCTTCATATGTTAGGATCCATATTTAAAACATTTTGTAAATTCTACCTATATTTTTAAATCTAATGACATAGTCATTATGTACACCAAAACATCTTACTAATTTCATCAACCCAATAGTTTATTTTTTCTTCTTCTAAAGTAAAATTAAACATTATCAAATATTAATGTAAATCCACATTGTACTGATGCAGATTAAAGAGAGTTATGATGAGTAAAAATACAAAGCCAGATATAGATAGAAATATATTTTACAATATAGATTTGATAATTATAACATATAACATATTAAATATATTTTTTATTATTGATAATGTTACAGATATCTCCCATTTTGCCCCCCTTTGCTTCCTCCTCCTAGCCCCTACACATTCTCCCAGCTCTTCACTACCCTACTGCCCATGTCCATGGGCTATGCATATAAGTATATATGATTTTTGGTATATCTCTTCTCATTTCCCCAACTCCACATCGAGGTCTGTCAGTCTGTTCCGTGCCTCCATGCTTCGAATCTTATTTTGTATAACACATAATATTTATTAATAAAAATCATCATGCAAAATCAGTGGCCTACTATAGGGTATTTTGGGAAGAGAAAAAGCTATAATTTCTAACTAGTATTTTGCACAAAATGTCCTCATTAATTCAAAATCAGATTATAAATAGAAGGCCAAAGCACCAAACTCTGTATAATTTATTATATACTTGTGGTTGGAAAAATTAAAATTATTAGAATCATTTTTATCTTTTAATTTATAAAATGCTTTGCTAAGACAATTTGATGCTATGCTAAGTAAAATTTGGTTTTGTTTACAAGAGCTAATTTAGTTAGATGTGTCTATTTTGGTATTTTGAATTCAACTCAGGATATTGAAAAATATTTCACTAATATGAATTATGAAATATGACCTCAGCTAAAGTCAGTCATCCAAATGAGACTCTTCTCATCAAATATATATGCTATTTTATGGTATTACGTACATAAGCAGGATGTTTTGTCCTCTATTACATCTTCATTCTGCCCTGGGGAAGCCAGCTGCCAAAAAATGTGTTATCATTACATGCATGTCAAAAAAGATAGTACATACTTCACTAAAATACACTCATTCAACACATTTATTTGGCAACCTCCAGCTGCTACGTATTTAACATAACCTTGAAATTATCTCCTGCACTGGGAATTGAGAGCAAGATTTACTACAGTGGAAATCTAAACCTAATTGGATAATATAATTTGCAGCCTAATTCTTTAAACTACCTTTTTAGGTAGATTTTTTTTTCTTGAGAAAATGAATTTACTACACTCAATCAGAAGACTGTAATGTAATCATAGTGATTTAAAGGAATCAGTAATTGAATTAGGAAAAACTAAGAAAAATATTGATTCTTTCAGTTATATTTCAAGCATGGATTTAGGGGAATGTATAACAAATTACCTTTTTATTTGTTTTTCGGACATTTTTGATTCATTCATTTAGACTAAATAGTTCTTTCTGAGTCAGCTCTAGAAAGTGCTTTCTTTTGTCGACATATTTAATTAATTCCAGAAATCATCTTCTGGCCATAAAAAATTTAATCTAATATATCAACAATAAAATATATCTACTCACTTTAAAGCTCATTTTGATTGTCTTGCTTCCAAATGACAAAACGTAGAGCTAAAAATTTGCCTTAATGACCACTTTGTCATAAAATGGTCCCTTTACAAATGAGTACTTTTTAAATCAAGACTTCACATATAGAATATGATGATATAAATGTATGCACATATATTAACCAAGCCTTTTATTTTAAAGGCATTTAAATAATATCCATATTTGTTGTAACATTTTCTAAAAAGATAACTTTAAACTTAAAATATTTTAATTTATAAAAGATAATTTTCAATATTTTTTTGTTTTGTTTTGTTTTATTGTTGTTTTGTATTTTTAAATTCTTTATTGTTTGAAGTATTATATAAGTCTTCGTTTTCCCCAATTGTCCTCTCCCAGGCCGCTCCTACCCCCCAGCACATGCCCTCACTCCCCTACTCTCTGTGTCCATTGGTTATGCTCATATGCATGCATACTAGTCCTTTGGTTGATCTCTTATCCCTCCTCCCCTTCCTTCCCTTTTAGGTTGGACGGTCTGTTCGATGCTTCTATGTCTCTGGCTCTATTTTTGTTCATCAGTTTATATTTTCAATATTCTTTGAACTATAAATCATCTCAACTCCATTCAATTAAACTCTCAATAGTCATTTTCTCTCTCTAAGTTAATCAGTTAACTGAGGAAAGATACTACATCAGTTTAGCTTAGACTTTCATTTCTCTCTTAACCACTTTAGGAATTATCTTTATTCTATCATTAAATCCAGATTTTTCAATTTTCAATTTTTTCCACCTACTTGATAACACTTTATTCTAATTTGTTTTGGTAAGAGTAGTTCATTCTGAACTATTTTTGAATTATCTTCATTTTATCATGTAACTCTCAGGCTTTTCAGTATTATACAGGGATTACATATCACTTTGCTCTGATTTGATCTAGTAGTTTATAGATAATTTTAGAACAAATCTGATGTCATGCATGAAATAAAATTATGCTTTCCCTATTAGGAAATCACTAACTCATGATTTTACCCATAGATTCAAAAGCATATTTGCAAAAAAACACTGTTCTTTTAACTAGATGTACTGATTACATTGTTGTGCATTCCTGAATTATTACAGAAATACAAAATGCAAATTTTGAGACATAGAACAAATTAAATTGAAGCAGAATATAAATGGCATAAAATATTCATACCACAATCTAGGTTTGTATAGTTTGATATAATTTATCTGAATTTTCTGAGTCAATGAAAATGTCCATTTGTTGCTGAAACCGTTTTGGCTCAGTTCATAGAGCGTCAGCCTGCGGACTGAAAGGTTCCAGGTTTGATTCCGGTCAAGGGCATGTGCCTGGGTTGCGGGCACATCCCCAGTGGGAGATGTGCAGGAGGCAGCTGATCGATGTTTCTCTCTCATCGTTGTTTCTAGCTCTCTATCTCTCTCCCTTCCTCTCTGTAAAAACTCAATAAAATATATTAAAAAAAAGAAAAAGAAAATGTCCATTTGTTGCTAGATATTTTATTAATGGTGCATATATATAACTACAAATAATGTTTATTGAAAGCATATGCTGTGTAAAGCCTTGAATAAAGATTTAGGGAGAATATAATAGATTTTGTATTTAATGAGCATTTAATCCAGGGGTGGGAACGTCCGACGTGTGGGCTGTATAAAGCCCGAAAAAACATTTGGTCTGGCCCTGCCAAGGCATGAGGGGTGAGTTAATTAAATGTTTGACCAAATATAGCAGGCTAATTTTTAAATTGATAATTTTGTATGGACTGTGAATGTTGTTATAAATACCCAAAAGACCCTTGGCAGAAAAAAGTTTCCACCCCTGATTAATCGAAAAGGGTCATAACATTTATACAAAAATAACAATTAGAAAAAAAAGTCATTGCCAAAATAAATAATTTAGTAATTTACTGCTTGGATTCCTAAGAGAAATGTTATGACATGGATAGAAAACTGTAAGGAAATACATAGGTATGGCCTGTTTATCAGAGCCATGGAATATGAATTTCATATAAATTTACATTATGTTCTTGTTTTGAGGAAATTAAAACTCAAGTTTGATACAGAAGCCCCTTCTTTCTTTTACTCTATTCTACAGGTCCACGGAGCTTCCTTCTAGTTATTTATTTGAATACCTCCAATGACAGGCAACTTTATATCTTCCAAAGCAGCCAGTTTTAACTGTGTAGTGGATATAGAACAGTTTCAATAAAATATATATCCTTCAGCTTGTTTATATGTCATTAGAACTTATAACCATATAACACATATCAAAATTTTTGAAATGAATTATTAAATGCTCTAAATGGATGCATTTGGATGGAGAGGTTATGTGTATACACACAAACCCAAAAACATGTTAGCAAACAGAATGTAGATGTGTTGTTAAAAGTCACTTATAGCCCTGACGGGTTTGGCTCAGTGGATAGAGCGTCGGCCTGTGGACTGAGAGATCCTGGGTTCGATTCAGGTCAAGGGCATGTACCTTGGTTGCGGGCACATCCCCAGTGTGGGGTGTGCAGGAGGCAGCTGATTGATGTTTCTAACTCTCCATCCCTCTCCCTCTCCCTTCCTCACTGTAAAAAAATCAATAAAATATATTTTTAAAAAGTCACTTATACATTTCCAGCCTGTTTGAGATAAAAATTTTAAGAAATTTTGCATGCAACCTTGCACATGCAAATGTTCTTGTAGATTTCTAGGAATATTTTGAAGCTTTTCTAAGATCACTAATTCCTTAGTTTTACTCTTAATTTTTATTAGCTCAACTGTTTATTATCCTCAGTGATGTTGCTACTTCGAGTGACTGCATTGTTAAACAATTGATAGTGTTTTGGTCCCTTCTCCCTCACAAATGCCCTAGCAATTGGCTCTTGGCACATAATAGCTCTGAGTCAGTTCAAATAAAGACAAGCCTAAAAATGAACCTTTTAGAGCCTTCCTAATGCCGCGACCCTTTAATACAGCTCTTCATATTGTGGTGACTCCCAATTTCATTGTTACAAATTAAACATAGTTAAAGCATAGTGATTCATCACAAAACAATATGTAATTATATATGTGCTTTCCGATGGTCTTAGGCGACCCTTGTGAAAGGGTCGTTTGACCCTCAAAGGGGTTGCGACCCACAGGTTGAGAACCGCTGTTTTAGAGCAATGCCAGACAAGTTAGCTGGTGAAAATTCTGTGGGAAGGAAATTTTAAGGTAGCTCCACACCCATTTTTCCAACTTCTGTGGCTTTACCCTACTCATTCCATAACTACTGTACTTTTGAGGATGTTAGTTTTCAAGACTATATTGGGTTTGTGGAAAGATGATAATCAGACAAGTGATAGTGTCAAAAGCTCACTGTTCTGGCATAGATTTAAACGTGTTTTTTTTCTTATTTTTTTTTCTTGAATAAATACCCCCTGTATTGTTGCAACACTTAGCTAATTTCCAGAGGTATGAAAAAGTTGATTTTGATCATTTTTGCCAGTACTCTCATCACTTTTATAGAGGCACAGATTTTTATGATTTTTACACTGCCATTCCTGAAGTGCTTCTTGCTTTCATAAAATTTCCAATGAACACCTGTGCAAGATTTTACTTAACTTGGTAATTAAGAATAAAAAGCAATAATGTATGAGGTGCAGCGCATCTGAAGGTATTACATTATTCATCAGGAAAGATATTTTTTTAAAAGTATGTTTGGATAGATTTTTATATTAGATACAAATCTTTTTAAAATACATTTTTATTGATTTCAGAGAGAGAGGAAGAGGGAGACAGAGATAGAAACATCAATGATGAGAGAGAATCATTGGCTGCCTCCTGCATGCCCCACACTGGGCATTGAGCCCCCAACCCAGGCATGTGCCCTCAACTGGAGTAGAACCCGCAACCCTTCAGTCCGCAGGCCGATGCTCTATCCACTAAGCCAAACCAGCTAGGGCTAGATACAAATCTTGTTAATTTCCAAAAAAGGCAATAGAAAGAAAAACAAAACAAAACAAAAACCAGGGCAACTGATTTGGGGGTTACATTTTTTTGGTAAGTAAGAAGTTTCCAAGTTAACCTGTAACCTGTGTCTGGATTTTAAACATGCAATGAATAGCAGAATCAAACATATGCATTGTTTCCTTAAAAGTTTTTTCTATTTGTAAATTAGACTCTTAAATTTGTGTATATTGGCCAGCCCTCCCTTTATGTTTCTTTCTTCTCCTCTATTTCCTCATTCTATACAGAGATTAATCTTACAATCATACTAATATATCTTTGCTGCATTCACAGTTATGATATGCAACCTAAATTCACTTTAAAATAAACAATATATGCAGAAAATATTATCATTCATAAAATAGGATTATGTTCTTGCTTAATTAAAATTATTCTTAATGTATTATGATAAGAAAAATTCATAACATTGTAATATAATTAAAGGAATTTATTGTGTATAATTCCCTTGTAATATCAGTATTTTATATAAAAAGTTTTCTAAAAAAGTGACAAGAGTAATTTTCAATATATACCACTAAGTGGTTTAAGTATGTAATGATGAACTAAAACCACTGGGAAATATACTCTGCATATCTATTTTTCATGAAATCTATAGTATAAAAGTGAACTTAGTGATTTTAAACAGTCTGTCTTAAATTAAATGTTGTACTTATATTACATTTTAGTACTTTCACAAAATTTTTAAATTCAGTTTTAAATGATAATCCTATATACTAGAAGCCTAATATGTAAATCAACCCAACTACGGAATGACTGGTCACTATGACGTGAACTGACCACCAGGGGGCAGATGCTCAATGCAGGAGCTGCCCCCAGCCCGGAGACCCGAGGCCAGCCAAGGTGGGTGCCAGCAGGGGTCCCCCTGACCACCCCACAGATTGGCCCTGATGGCCAGCCAGGCCTAGGGACCCTACCCATGCACAAATTTTGTGCATCAGGCCTCTAGTTGTATTATAATAAGGTACTAATTAGAATATAATCATATTTGCATTAATTTTTTCATGTGAAATATCTTGCACTAAAAATAAAATATATCATTAAGACTACTTTACATAAAAAATAAATTTAAAATTAGCTAATAATAATTGAGATACTCAAGGATTTTTTTTAAGTTTAATTTTGTTCTATTTTCTCTATCCAGATGTCCTCATGCAGGTATGTTTCTGTGTACTAATTAGTTGCCTCAAGGTTGCCTCTAGACTTCTACTAACTCTATCTCCAGAACTGCAATTTTGCACTTGCCAGGGACCACTGGCCCATCCCCTGCAGATTCCTGGGAGAAGGGACTGGACAAATGGGAAGATAGGCACATCCTAGTGAATGGGGTGACATTGGGAAGGTGCTTGCTGCCAGTCAAACCTAGGAATAGAGATCATTGGCCAGATGGGTTGGGGCCACTATAAACCTTGTGAAAATTTGGGATTACATAATCCCTCAAACAAAGGAGTCGATTTACATATTAGGCTTTTATTATATAGGATTATCATTTTCTCTCTCTCGGCTTTCTGGTTCCTTTGGCTTCGCTCCTGCCCATGTTGCCTCCATAGCCATGTGGCTGTGCAGACCCCACATGCAATGGACTGATGGACTGCAGCGGCGAACACAAACTAAGCAAGCCTGATGCTGGGTTGGATCTACGGTCCCACATGGAGTGGAAACTGGACATTGACTTTGAATTTAGCTTTGCTGAAAGTGAAATGGGACTTATTTTTGGCAGGACAGCAGGAGAAGGTACCTTGGAAACTCAGGGGTTTCATTCCACAGAAATAAAGCTTTCCAAAATACCTCATCCTCCTGTGGGGGCCTCCGGAAATTCTTATTTCAGTGGTACCCCAGGAGCCCGCTTCCACCAGCAACCGATGGGGACAAGGAGCTTTCCCCTCTGATAATATAGTCATATTGATAGCTCTTAGAAAAAATAACTTGGGCCCCAGCTGATCTGGCTCAGTGGATAGAGTGGCAGACTGCGGACTGAAAGATCCTGGGTTCAATTCCAGTCAAGGGCACATGCCCAGGTTGCAAGCTCGATCCTCAGTAGGGGGGCATACAGAAGGCAGCCGATGAATGATTCTCTCTCATCATTGATGTTTTTTTTTCTCCCTCTCCCTTCCTCTCTGAAATCAATAAAAATATATTTTAAAAAAAATTTAAAAAAAGAAAAAATAATTTGGAATAAATGATGTACATTACAGGAAAACAATTGCTGATATTAAGATATATTATTATTGCAATATATTAATATACTTTTAATCATAAGTAACCTTTTCTTATGTAGAAATGATGAATTTTTCACAAAAGCTATTTATGACTTATACAGTTACAATATCTTTATGTCCACACTAGAGGTCCAGTGCATGAATTTGTGCATGGGTGGGGTCCCTTGGTCTGGCTGGCAATTGGCGCCCATCTGGACCAAGGCCAGCCAGCTGGCCAGGGAGAAGGGACTGCAGGAGGTTGGCTGTGGGAGTGCACTGACCACCAGGGGGCAGCTTCTGAGTTGAACATCTGCCTCCTGGTGGTCAGTTTGCATCATAGCTACTGGCCAGTCGTCTGGTTGCCTAGGTCGTAAATGCTTGCTTAGGCTTTTATATATATAGATGCTCTTTTATGAATCTGAGGTGACTTTGAGGTAAATATGTAAAAATGCACTACCAACTACAGAGAAGTGGAAAATGTTTATGCAGCAAATCTTCACTTTTGTTGTTAAATGTTTAAGAACTTCATTCAGTTCTAAGCTTTTGGCAAGTAAAGGACAAAATGAAAATATGATGAAGTGAATGTATCTCATATTTGAAAAATATAACATTTTTTTCAAGACATAACTGTGTTTAAGATATAGATATGTAGATATCTATATCTATATCTAGATATAGATATCTATACACACACAGACATGGAGGTGTGTTTCACACATTCCAACAAAAATTAAATTAAATAAAACAGGCAGTTTTTAAACTGATAAGGAATGTGCAAAAACATCCAACTTAAGACTATTTCTTAGATTCTGAGGAAAAAACAAAGAAATGTTATGAAAAAAGGCAGTCATAACTCCTTAGGTATCTGTGCTGACATTTGTGGATATTTTCTTCATAGTGGTAGAATAAAAAGATAGCAATGGTAAAAGAAATTAGTGATTAATATTTTGCAGCATGGCTATGTCTAGAGTTATTTATTAGATTTGATTTTAAACACTACACATTTATTTTATGGTGACAGCATTAAATGTGGCAGCAGAATGTTTGAACCTACTTTTCATTCCACTTGAACATTGATCTGTGAAGAAGCTGTAGCAGCAATGTTAATCAATGCATAAAGCTAGGACTACCATTCCATAATTCACCAGGATAGAGACAAGGAATGGTGGACCCCGCGTTAATAGGTGGCTGCACTCCTCTGGATTGCCGTCAGTTTAATTTAAGCAGAAGCTGAGTAGATCATTTATCAGGATTGAATGTATTACTGTAATTCATCGCCGTGATTGTAGGGAAACAGCAGTGGTATAGACGTATGGCTGTAAGTCATCATGACACAACCTGGCTGGTTGCTTTCTATAGTGCTATTTTCAGCTAGCAGTTTTTCTCTCAGAAAATTTAGTATACTGTTGACTTATTAAAAAAAATAAGGTCAGATAAACAAAGTATCATCTTCCAGAACATATTGAGAAAGATGAAAAGTCTGTCAATTCATTTCAAAATTAAGCACTTAGAAGGTAAATATATTATGCTTATCACTGACCCCCTTTCTTCCAATACTATTAAGTTTTCTATTCAAGAATAAAAAAAGAATTCACTCTTGCCTCATACAATTCATAGTATTTTCATAACTTCTCTTAGAATTAAAAAATTTGATTCAGGTGTGCCCATGATATTTATTATTAAAATCCTAAATTTTAGGAATTACTTTTCCTGAATCCCACTGAGCCCCTCCTATCAGTTCAATGGAAATGATTCAGTTATAAAATGTTTCTCCTCCTTATCTTATTTGCTTAAAGTAGAATTAAATAATATTATAATACTGAATTCTGGGAACTAATTTCAAAAGCTCTTCAGTGCTTCTAAACACCCCCTCAAGGGCATTAATTTTTTTTAATCACCTTGAAAAGCACATCTATAATAAGTGTAATATGCTAATTAGACTGGACAGCCGAACAACCTTCTGGACGTCATTCTGGACGTCCTTCTGGATGAAGCCACTGTGGTGGGGGCCAAGACAGAGGTGGTTAGGGGTGATCAGGGAGGCAGGAGAGCAGTTAGGGGCGATCAGGCAAGCAGAGTAGATAGGGGCAGGCAGGTAAGCAGTTAGGGACAATGAGGCAGGCAGGCAAGTAGTTAGGGGCGATGAGGCAGGCAAGCAGAGTGGTTAGGAGTGATCAGGCAGGCAGGCAGGTGAGCAGTTAGGAGCCAGCGGTTCCAGATTGTGAGAGGGATGTCTGATTGCCGGTTTAGGCCAGATCCCGGAGGCTCAGGCCTAAACAGGCAGTCGGAAATCCCTCAAGGGATCCTGGATTGCGAGAGGGTGCAGGCCAGGCTGAGGGATAGCGCCCCACCCTCATGCATGAATTTTGTGCACTGGGCCTCTAGTAAATAATAATAATACAGGTACTTTGCTAAGTTTAAATTACTTTTTCCCCCCATACATTTATAAAAGGTCTTATTGAGTGGTGGCCCTTTGCAGGTATAATTTTAGATTGTATTTTAATATATAACATAAATATTTACTATCTTAAAGCTTTTTAAATGTCCAGTTCAGAGGCATTAAGTACATTTGCATTGTTTAGCAACCACAAGCACATTTGAAATAATTAAATTAATAATTTTCAAATTCATTTAAACTTTTTCTGACCTTTTAACTATTATCATCCATGTGAATCAATAACATTCTCTCTGCCTCATAAGCCCAGGTTCCTAATCTCCTTTACCTACCATTTGTGACAACCTGGATAGATCTTGAGAATATCATGCTAAGCAAAATAAGTCAGACAGAAAAAGTCTAGAACCATGTGATTTCACTCCATGGGATATAAAACTGAAAGTGACAAATGAACAAACAAGAAAAACAATAAAAAAACTTAGACACAGACAACAAAATGGTGGTTACCAGAGGGAAGGGGTGTGGAGGGTAGTATAGGATAAAGGGGGTCAAAATATGGTGGCAGAAGATCTGACTTTGGATGGTAAACACACACTTCAATATACAGATGTTGTATCATAGAATTGCACAATTGAAATCTGTGTGATTATTAACCAATGTCACCCCAATAATTTAAAAGAAATTTAAAAGAAACTTAATAACTTTTAAAATAGTTAAATTAATAAGAAAGTAGAAGATGTAATATTTTACTAAGGATTAGGAAGAAATAAAAGAAACAAGAAACACACACAAATCTTTAAATGGATGTTACACTTGTTAGTTTGTTTCTTGAATATTAGCATTAGCATAATAGTTACGATGGAATTACTGGCTGTACATTGGAACCATGAATTTAGCAGATGGCCTTTCATTGAAAAAACTACTGGCATTTTTAAGTAGATGTTTCAGTTAATGTGTTTTAGTGACATTTTCTATACTTTCAAAAACAGGGTAAAATAATCCATTGAACCCTGTCTTATTTTCTTAAAACTGATTCTTTACATTTAAGTATTAAAGGTTCCAATAGCTAAAAATGAATTTGAAGTATTCTAACCATATGATGAACTTTGTAAGTTTAGCTGAGTCTTCTCCCTAATGTTGTGCTTTTCTTTTTTTTTAATATTTTAAAAATGTTTTCATTGACTTCAGAGAGAGGAAGGGAGAGGGAGAGAGAGAGAGAACCACCAATCGGCTACCACCTGAACGCCCCCCATTAGGAACTGAGCCTGCAACCCGGGCATGTGCCCCAACTGGGAATCGAACCCATGACCTCCTGGTTCATGGGTCAACCTCAACCACTGAGCCACACCCAGTGGGCTGTTGTGTTTTTCTTGAAAAAAAAACAACACCTTTTCTAACACAATGCAATAGCAGAAAAGTGGGACTTCATTAAGCTAAAATAATAATGTTTTCATGACATTTTATCACTACTTGCTAATTAATTTTAACAGGCTTTCTATCTGAAGTCTTTACCATTTAGGTCATTGGTAAAGTTAAGAGAGAATTGTCATATTAAATCTAGCTCTAATTGTTGGCATTTACTATGGCATGAAATAGTTCTTTATAATTAAATTAGGGGCTCAGTGCATGAATTTGTGCACCTTGAAAGGAACTGTGGGCCGCAAGGCTGAGGTGGGCACAGGGGTGGGTCTTAGCCCACCCTCTGTGCCCCCACCTGGCCCCTCCCACTGTGGCCCCCGGTCTCCTGTTTGCCTGCAGCCCCATTCCTGCCCCCACAGCTCCCACACACTGACAGCGCGGAGCGATTGGGGCCAGCGCCAGCAGCGGGTGCAAGCAGGACCGATGCCAAGTGATCAGGACTGGCGCCAGGCACCTGCAGCGGGTGCGAGAGGCGGCTGTTGGCCTTGATCATCCTTCAGGTGCAAGGGGAGGTGGAGAAGCCCTGAGGGGTGATCGGAGCCAGCAGCTGCTGCTTGCACCTGCTGCCAGCACCGGTCCCAATCGCTTGGTACCATCAGCAGGTGCAAGCACCAGGCAGGACGTGGTGAGTGGGAGCAAAGAATTTTCAGTAACCACCAGAGGCTTGGTCCGATGACAGTGACCAGTACCCCACCTTGGTCTGGCGCCCCTGCTCACCTGCTCCACCATCCCACCGCAGCCAATGCCCGCCATGTTCTGCACTCTGCCATATGCTGCCGATTCCTGCCATGTTCCACATGCGCCCCCTGGTGGTCAGCACACATCATAGCAACTGGTTGTTCAGTTGTTCCATCGTTCAGTCAGTTTGCATATTAGGGTTTTATATATTTAGGTTGCTATGTTATTTTTCTTTTTAATATATCTTTATTGATTTTAGAGAGGAAGGGAGAGGGAGAGAGAAACATCAATGATGACAGAGAATCATTGATTGGCTGCCTCCTGCACACCCCCTACGAGGTATCGAGCCCACAACCCAGGCATGTGCCCTTGACCAGAATCATACCCATGACTCTTCAGTTTTCAGGCCGACACTCTATCCACTGAGAAAAACTGGCTAGGGCTAAATTGCTATGCTATTTTTCGATGCTCATGCTCTTTCATTAGACGAGTTGTTTTCTTCTTTAAGAATATATTTTCTGCCCTAGCCAGTTTGGCTCAGTGGATAGAGTGTCGGCCCATGGATTGTAAAGGTTCCAGGTTCGATTCTGGCCAAGGATACATGCCCAGGTTGCAGGCTCCATCCCCAGTAGAGGGCATGCAGGATGCAGCCGATCAATGATTCTTTCTCATCATTGATGTTTCTATCTCTCTCTCTCCCTCTCCCGTCCTCTCTGAAATCAATAAAAAGAAATGTTTTAAAAATAATATATTTTCTCATAAAACATTCACTTCCTAAAATGGAGTTAATAATTATACAATTAACACTTAGCACAAAGACTACAACAGTTGAAACATCTTGCCTCATACCTCTTCCAAAATTTAGATGCTATTAATAATACAGAAAGAATAGTCCTTGATTTAGAAAGCAAAATCTGAAGTGTAATTTTGGAAGAATAATTATTGGTTGCATTCATTTATTGGAAAAATACTTACTAGAAATCAGGCACTGAATATGCAAATGCACTCACAGTCTACTCACACAGAACATTGTTAAACAATAATGAGGTAATGTACTAAACATTGCAATAGCTTTAGGAAGAGTTCTGTAGGAATGTTGTGAAGAGAAATAGGTCGATTTAAGAGATCATAGATGATTGCATAGCAAGAAAATCATATGATAGACTTAAAAATATAGGTATGAGCTGTATCTATAGAAAGGGTAAAGGAAAAAAAAGTGAGTAAATTCATAGCAGAGTAACCATACAGGCATATTTGGGCATATTTGTTAATCCACGTAATGGCTGTGAATTGGTGTTCTACCCTGCAAGGTGGATTTTGCCATTTGCATTCTGCAAATAAACATAGGAGTGCAAGGATCATTTTAAACCTGGGTTATTTTAGTTTAAGTTTATTGTTTCTTTGAGCTATTAGCACTATCCCAAAAGTTTAGTAGGCTTCTTGTATTTGATTTGTTTGCCATTAATTCTATGTGACAATAATCCCAATTTTGTCGATATGCTTTCATATCTGCTATATTATTGCTTTTCTCTCTCTCTTTTTTTGTGTGTGTAAAAGGAGAGATATCTTGGGATTAAAAGGATTTGTGAAAAATATTCCTACTTCATCTGGTATTTGCTATGTGGCCCTATGTGTTTAAAATTGTTAATAATAGTTGTGAAGGGTATGCCCCTAATCTAACTGTTGCTGAAGACTTCATTTATTTTTTTATTTTTAAATATATTTTATTGACTTTTTACAGAGAGGAAGGGAGAGGAATAGAGAGTTAGAAACATCGATGAGAGAGAAACATCGATCAGTTGCCACCTGCACACCCCCTACTGGGGATGTGCCCGCAACCAAGGTATATGCCCTTGACCAGAATCGAACCTGGGACCTTTCAGTCCGCAGGCTGACGCTCTATCCACTGAGCCAAACTGGTTAGGGCGACTTAGTTTATTTTTTTAATTTATACTTGCAATATTTTAATATGTTATGGATTTTCTTAAATCTTCTAGTAAGATCTAGTACACATAACACTCCCTGTTAGATAAATATAACAACTTTCAGAGAAGGAAAGAGGGATAAATCACACTCGCAAGGGCATGGACCATTAGCACAATTATTTTGATGCCCTCAATATCCACTTACACATACCAGAACCCTAGTAAATTCCCCTACATATAGTAAGTGATTCAATAAATGAGTGACTTATTGGGGTTATATGAGTGATGGTTAGAGGGGTTGTATAAAACAAAGATGCCTGTAGTGGATTCCAGCAGTTTCCTGCATAGGATATCTATTCTATTAATTCTGTTTCTCTGGATAACTCAGAGGAATGTAGACTATCTTAAAATTTTTTTTTAAAGAATTAAAAATTTTACAATAACTGCTTTATCTATAGAAAACATTATTTATAAGTATGTGCCTTTAAACTTCCACTGGTTGAAATGTAATGGCTGATTCCCATATGTATTCAAAATCTGTAACAAAATTTTTATATAAATTGAAATTTTTAATAGTGATCCAATATTCAGATTATATTTTATTTGTCTGCCTTCCATGTAATAAATAATGCTGATATTTCAGTTAATTTAGTGAAAGTATTTTAATGTGGATGTACAGTGAACTTAAGTGGAGGGATAAAAGGAACAATTTAGTGAGATTAGAGGGCTTATAGAACAAAAATAAAGTATTAATAAATGAGAATAAAAGACGAATAAACTAATAACATCAAGTAAAATATAAAAATCAATGATAAATTGAAATACAAAAATTAATTAATGCTGAAATTTACTGACAGGAACAGAATGAACTGTGTAGATTTAATTAATCAATTTCTTCCCTTAGAAATTAATTCTGGGTGATTAGAAAGAATGGTTTGAATTGTTGCTTATGATAGGAACAAATTTAAATTAAATAAAACCTATCCTTTGTACTATGAAAATGTACAAAAAAAAAAAAAAGCAATAGTAGGTCAGTTGGTTAACGCATCCTCCTGATATACAAAGGTTGTGGGCTTGATCCCTGGTTATGGCACATGCAACAACTAACCAATAACTGCATAAATAAGTAGAACACCAATCTCTCTCTGTATAAAATCAATAAATGTATAAAAAAGGAATAAAGAAAAATGACACCAACTTAGGGTCTACTATGGACCTAAAATATATTACTTAAAAGCAAATACTCCAGTGGAATTGTGTAAATGTAGAAAATAATTGGCACATAAAAATTATTCATAATATTAAGTTCCTAAATGAAATCATGCATGAACAATAATGAAGGATCCTCTAAATCAGCCACTTTTTAATTTATTACTCTCAATTCTGATCATATACAAATTAATGCTTTTAATTGCTTCCATACCCAGTTGAATTTGAAATATGATGTAACAGATTTATTAATCTTCTGAGACCAACTACAACTCTTTATTGCCTTTACTTCTGAGACAAATTTATACTTTGCTGTGAAATTAACAAATAGCCTACAGCAAAAAGGGGAGTTTTACACTGATATAGTTATGATATAAATTAATAATAATGAATCATTACACTAGTAGTTTTGTGTGTTTTTTTTAATACCTGAAGCAGAAGTGTTAACAAGTGGAGCATAAATGATAAACTTGAGGGAACAAAGGCCTTAATTAGTCTGGCCCAGCATGTGGGTGTAGGCTGTAGATATTTTCAAATCACTAAGAATATAGCTGGTATCAAAAAAAAAAAAAAAAGCAAAAAAAGACCAACTATCCTAAGTAAAAGTTATCAGAAAAATATCCTGGCATAATACTCAAAGGAAAAATGAAAGAGGGATGATCTAGTTTAGCAAACTATACACTAAAACTCTTGGGAATGTGTACACTCTCCTCTTGTAGTTGAACCTTGATTGCTGTTGGTGAATTAATGGGAGGGATTTATCCCCAGGCCGATCAGCTGCAAGGACTGGCTGTGACCACTGAGCAGGACTGACTTCAGTGGGGCACTGGTGCCTGTGAAGTCCAACCCTTGTGTGTGTGGCTCGTGGAGGTAGTTGGCTAGTGATGCCTCAATGTGGTCTGAAGGTGTCCACTGTGTGCACTGTCTCTGGAGCCTCCCAGAAAGTTCAGGCTAAGGTCAGCTGCTGTCTGTGCTCTGCCCAGGGGCCACTCAACATGAGCTAAAAGCAATCTGCAGATGGCTCTTAGTTGTGCTGAGCTTGGAGGTGCCTAGGTGAGGTCAAGCTGGGGACCAAAGTGGGCTACTGCTAGTGCCAGACCTGAGGCCACTTAGGAGAGGTACAGGGCAGGCTGAGGCCAGATGTTGCTTGTTTGAGAGATTTTAGGAAAATATGAAGCATGAGCATAGAAAAACCATCATATGGAAAAACCACTAGAAACAGGTTGGCTTAACCTAAAAGTTGGGTGCTGTGGGGCCTCAGGGAATCACGAGGGCAGGGTGAACAGTGTGAGCCAGGATAATGGAGTCTCAGGTATGGTGCCTGGGGGAGGAGGGCTCATCAAATTAACAATGGCTCTTCCAGAACTTCTATCTGGGAGAAAGCTGTCTCTCCAGCTCTTGCCCTGCTCATATTGGGCAGGAGGGCACACACCTCAAGTATCCAGCTGTGATGATGAGGGAGGTTGTGCCACTGGACCCTACATGACACCTACTTTATCATGCCACTTTACCAAGCCCAGAGACATAGCAACTCTACCTAATACATAGAAATAAACACAGGGAGGCTGCCAAAATGAGGAGACAAAGAAACACATCCCAAATGAAAGAACAAAAAGCAAGCAAACAAACAAAAAAACACTCTAGAAAAAGAACTAGACAAAATGGAGACAAGCAATCTATTAGATGCAGAATTCAAAACACTGGTTGGTTCCAAGGATGTTCAATAAACTTAGTGAGAACTTCAACAGCATAAAGAAGGACTAGTCAGAAATGAAGGATAAACTAATTGAAATGAAGAATAGTTTATAGGGAATCAACAGTAGAGTAGATGAATCTGAGAATTAAATCAGTGACTTAGAATATAAGGAAGCAAAAAATATCCAATTAGAACACCAATGTATAAAGCCTGTGGGACAACTTTTAAGTGTACCAACATTCAAAACATTAGGGTTCCAGAAGGAGAAGAGAGAGCAAAAAATTGAAAACCTGTTTGAAAAACTAATGACAGAAAACTTCCCTAACTTGGTGATGAAATAGATATACAAGCCCAGGAAGCACAGACAATCCCAAACAAGATGAGCCCAAAGAGGCCCGCACCAAGACACATAATTAAAATGCAAAAGGTTAAAGACAAAGAGCATATCTTTAAAAAAGCAAGAGAAAAGCAGATAGTTACCTGCAGAAGATTGTTAACTGACTCCTCAACAGAAACTTTGCAGACCAGAAGGGAATGGCAAGAAATATTTAAACTGATTAAAAGCAAGGACCTAAAACCAAGATTACTCTACCCAGCAAAGTTATTATTTAGAATTGAATGACATATAAAGAGTTTCCCAGACAAGAAAAGTGAAAGGAGTTCATTACCAGCAAACCAATATTATATGAAATGTTAAAGAGTCTTCTTTAAGAAGAAGAAAAAAAGATAAAAAAATATAGAGTGTTTCTCCTCAAGATGTATACACACTGACTAATTATAAAGGCAGTGTTTATTAAAATACATTTAATTTTCAAAATTGAGCTGAGCTGTTAATGTGTACATTTTTTGGGGGGATACCCTGTATAAATAATAAATGGCAATAAATACATAGCTATCAAAAATTGAATCTAAAAAAGAAAATAAACAGGCAGAACAGAAACAGATTTATAGTTACAGAGAACATTTTGATGGGAGGAGGGTTAGGAGATGGGTGGAAAAAGGTGAAGAGATTAAGAAATACAAATTGGTTGTTATAGAATAGTAATAGGAATGTCAAGTACAACATAGGGAATATGGTCAATAATACTATATAATAAAACCCTAATATGCAAATTGACCAAACAGCAGAATGACTGGTTGCTATGATGTGCACTGACCACTAGGGGGCAGACGCTCAACACAGGAGCTGCTCCTGGTGGTCAGTGTGCTCCCACAGGGGGAGCGCCACTGAGCCAGAAGCTGGGCTTATGGCTGGCAAGTGCAGCAGCAGTGGCGGGAGCCTCTCCTGCCTTTGCGGTAGCTCTAAAGACCTCTCGGGGGATGTCAAACTGCTGGCTTAATGTGGGGAGCAAGCCTAAGCTGGGAGTCAGATATCCCTTGAGGGGTCCTGGACTGAGAGAGGGTGCAGGCCAGGCTGAGCAACCCCCCCCCCCCCCCCAGTGCACAAATGTGCACCGGGCCTCTAGTGCTCTAACAATTATGTATGTTGTCAGATGCGTGCAAGATTTATTAGGATGATCATTTAGTAAGTTATGTAATGCCTAATCACTGGGTTGTACAATGGAAACTAATATATTATTGTATTTCAATGATAATAGAAAAATAAAAATAATTTAAAAATTAAAAACATAAAAATAAAACTCTTGGAGTGTCAGTGTTCACATTATTACATATTTCAAAATTTCATATAGCAGGCTAAGCTTAGATGGGTAACTCAGTTGGTTAGAACCAAAGTTGTGGGTTTGATCCCTAGTCGTGACACATGCAAGAATCAACCAATGAATACATCAATAAGTGGAACAGCAAATTGATGTTTCTCTCTCACTCTCTTTTCTTTCCTTTCTCTCTAAAATCAATAAAAAATTCATATACTCCAATAATCTAGAACCAAAATTTAAAATAAGACAAAGCATATATATTTAAACATTTTAGAGTAAAGATACCAAAAAATTGGCATAACAAGATGAAAGCTCCTTTCATCAAAGGCACCACTCATGATTCTTCAAAAATATAACTCTACGTGTGACATATCTGGGCTAGAAAAATTAAAGTAATATTCTAACCAATCTCTTTTATTCTACCTGATAGCTATTGGTTTTAAATTATAAGGTACCAAGTCACAATTTTCCCTTGGAGTTTAAACTGTTGTTAAAAATCAAATCAGAGAATCAGCTCTCTTAATAAATAGACTACCTTCTAAGTTCATATGAATGCCAGCTTGACAGTCAGCTTAACTTCTGCTGGGCTCATTGAGAGGAGGCCCTTTCCAGTTGGAGAGCCACTGAGACCTAAGAAAACATAATGACACGGGGATGTGGAGGAAAAGAAAACCACAAGGTTGCAGCCTGTTTATAGCTTCTTCTCATGTCATGTGTAGAAAAGGCCTTGGATTGTAATAAGGATTAAGAAACTTTGCTATCAACTCCTCTCTGTGGGAAGTCTTCTTTTTTAGCCAGGGAGAGAAAACAGATTATATGTGGCAGGAGGTGACTAGACCTGGGAAAGGTACAAAAGCATGTTATAAAAATAAGTAATATGATGTTTCCACAGGATGCTAAAAGTTATATTCGGCACAACTTATAATGAGGCAGAATTTGAGTTTTCCATGACTCAGGTTGTTGCAGTCATTAGTAGGAGAAATGGTCACAACTAATAGATAACAGCTACGCAAATTAACATTTTCTAGCAGTTAAGAAGACTTTACATTTTCCCCCATCTCTTTTCTTAGAAATCCCATTTTTAGAAAGGGCCAGACGATAGCCCCACCTTTTTCTCAGACTCCTAGTCACAACTCTAGCCTTGACTGAGCCAGAGAAAAGATGAGTTTTGAATTACATGTGAAATAATTTTTTTCTCTCTCTTTATTGATTAAGGTATTACATATGTTCCCTTATCCCCCATTGCCCCCCCACCCCCAGTTCCCTACTCATGCCCTCACCTCCCTGGTGTCTGTGTCCATTGGTTAGGCTTATATGCATGAATACAAGTCCTTTGGTTGATCTCTCCCCCTTACTCCCACCCTCCCCCACCTTCCCTTTGAGGTTTGATGGTCTGATCAATGCTTCTCTGTCTTTGGATCTGTTTTTGTTCATTATATTCCACAAATGAGTGAGATCATGTGATATTTGTCTTTCTCTGGCTGGCTTATTTCGCTTAGAATAATGCTCTCCATTTCCATCCGTGCTGTTGCAAATGGTAAGAATTCCTTCTTTTTTACTGCAGCGTAGTTTTCCATTGTGTAGATGTACCACAGTTTTTTAATCCACTCATCTGCTGATGGGCACTTAGGCTGTTTGAAAATCTTAGCTATGATAAATTGTGCTGCTATGAACATATGGGTGCATATATCCTTTTCTGATTGGTTTTTTTTAGTTTCTTCAGATATATTCTTAGAAGTGGGATCACTGGGTCAAATAGGAGTTTCATTTTTAGTTTTTTGAGGAAACTCCATACTGTTCTCCACACTGGCTGCACCAGTCTGCATTCCCACCAGCAATGCACGAGGGTTCCTTTTTCTCCACATGCTCGCCAGCACTTGTCATTTGTTGATTTGTTGATGATAGCCATTCTGACAGGTGTGAGATGGCACCGCATTGTCGTTTTGATTTGCATCTCTCAGATGATTAGTGACTTTGAGCATGTTTTCCTATGTCTCTTGGCCTTCCTTATGTCCTCTTTCGAAAAGTATCTATTTAGGTCAGTTGCCCATTTTTTGGTTGGGTTGTTTATCTTCCTTTTGTTAAGTTGTATGAGTCCCCTGTAAATGTTGGAGATTAAACCCTTATGGGTGATAGCATTGGCAAATATGTTCTCCCATGCAGTGGGCTTTCTTGTTGTTTTGTTGATGGTTTCTTTTGCTGTACAGAAGGTTTTTATTTTGATGTAGTCCCATTTGTTTATTTTCTCTTTAGTTTCCATTGCCCTAGGAGCTGTATCAGTGAAGATATTGCTTTGGCATATGTCTGAGATTTTACTGCCTGTGGATTCCTCTAGTATTTTTATGGTTTCCCATCTTATGTTTAAGTCCTTTATCCATTTTGGGTTTATTTTTGTGTGTGGTGTAAGTTGGTGGTCTAGTTTCATTTTCTTGCATATATCTGTCCAATTTTCCCAACACCATTTATTGAAGAGACTGTCTTGGCTCCATTGTATGTTCTTGCCTCCTTTGTTATATTAATTGAGCATAGTGGTTTGGGTCGATTTCTGGGTTCAAAAAAAATTTTTTAAAGGCAAATAAGTGTATTCAAATTGCCCAAAGTAACAGAAAAAATATGGGAAACTGGATGAGCTAGGTAGCACAACTACTATCGAGTGCTGAAGTATACATGTGCATCAATCATAACATGGTTGAGGGACAGTTTTTGAATAATAAATGAACAGAAGGTGTTTTCTTTTTTATTTATACAAAATAGAGATGATTCAATAAAATGTATGCAATATGCAAATAGACCAAAGGGCAGAACAACTGAACAACCAAATAGCCCGTTGCTATGATGTGCACTGACCACCAGGGGGCGCACGAGGGAGATGGTGGGCATTGGCAGCAGGTGGAAGAGCACGGAACATGGCCGCAGCGGGATGGTGGAGCAGGTGAGCAGGGGTGACAGACCAAGGCAGGGCGTTGGTTGCTGTCATTGGGGCGAGCCTCTGGTGGTTACTGAAAATTCTTTGCTTCCACGCGCTGTGGTCCTGCTGGGTTCTCACATCTGCTGCCGGCACCTGCACCTGTTGCCAGTGCTGGCCTCACTCACACCCACTGCTGATGCCAGGGCCACCGCTTGCACCCGGTGTCGGCTGGATAGCTCAGCGCTGTCTACGAGTGCAAGTGGCAGCTGCAGGCTCCAATAGCCCCTCAGGGCTTTTCCATCTCCCCCTGCTCCTGAGAGGTGATTGGGGCCAGCAGCTGCCTCTCGCACCCACTGCTGGTGATGGCCCCGCTTGCACCTGCTGATGGCTGAAAAGCCACCGCTTGCACCCACAGCTGGCTCCAGAACCACTGTTCGCAACCCACTGCCAGAGCCTGAAGCCGGGCTCGATCACTCAGCGCCATCAGTGGGTGCGAGTGGGGCCACTGCTGTCATGGCGGGAGCGGTGGCATCCGGAGCAGGGCTGCTGGCAGATGGGACCGGGGGCTGTGGCAGGAGGGGCCAGGCAGGGGCATGGAGGATTGGTCCAGACCCACCCTTGTGCCCCGTAGCCTTGAACAGTAGCCTCGCGGCCCACAGTTCCTTTCAAGGTGTACGGATTTGTGCACTAGGCCCCCTAGTGCATATAATAATAGTAATAGGTATGCTCTTCCATTAGTTTTTGTTAATGCTGCATGCTAACCGGTTTATTAAGAGCTATTAGGCTTGATATTTCATTTTAACGTGAAGAGAATGTAAAAACAACAACAAAACACACAAAAAAACATAACCACTAATTTATGCAATATTATTTTTTGTTTATGGCATAAAAATTTTATTTTTAAAACCTGTAATTGTTCAGGTGAATAATGCAAATTTGGATACCATTTTCTAATTTTTAGCACTATTTTGAAAGCACAGAGATAATGTGACTGGGGTGGGGAGAATTACTTTTCATTCGATGTTCGACCTTTTCAAATCTACAGTAACTGTGTCTCACATTTTTTTATTTGAATCACCTGTCAAATGTTTTTGTACCACCTATGTAATTGAAACTCAGAAAATTCTCAGGGATCATAGCATGATTCATTATTCCACATTTACCTCTCTTGGATTTAAATATGGAGCTTAAGGACATAATTTTTAAATTTTCTTTCTATATTTAATATTTTAATAATCAGTGAATAGGCCATTGCATGCTTTGCCATCCATTCTCCACAAATAGCAATTTTTATAACTTACAAGAATGTGAAAATGGTTTCTTTCATGACAATTTATTTATACTTAAATAATGTATTTAATAAAAGAGTCAAATTAATCATAAGCTATATCTTCCTTAATTTTTTCAGTACTTCTGATGGTACAGATCTTAGAGAGATTTAGGAGGGAGATTTTAGCATGATTTTAAAGTGAGAAATTATGGAATCTAAAAAAGTGATTTCTGAAACACCAATAAACATTGGAATGAAGTGTTTTTATTTCAATTCTCTCTTTTAAGATTCCAGAATTAAATACACTTCAAGTTTAAATCAGAGAGTGTAATGTCTAATGTTAGTCTGTCTTCCCAGAAAACATGTCATCTTTATTTATAACAAATAATATAAGCAAGGATCTTCAAGTGCTGTTAACATTTTAAAAAATCTGTTATTGCTCTCAACCATTGTCACAAATAACCACATACATATTTCACATTCAAAGTAGGAGCAATTTTATAATCTTGAAGCACTTATTATTTGTCTTTATCGCCGGGAAATTGTCATAGTCCCATGTGAATCTATAAAATGAAGATTGGTATGTATAACTCAAGTTAGCATCATTGCATATTTGTAATCTCATATATATGATTCCTGTAAAGAATTGACTTAATATGAAAATGGTGAATATTGATAGGCCTAATTCCTCCCTTCACTTGAGCAGGTTATGTATTAAATGATTGCTGAACACACATTATTTTTACTGCTTTCAGCCAATGGTAATAGAAGGCATAGTTAGGTACTATCCATTATCACAAATGCAATGCCTAGAAATTAGGTATATAAAAGCATGGTCTTACTCTTTTTAGCCTCACTTCTGACATAATCAATATCCTGTATATACCGATGTGAAGAAGCAAGCATATAGTTTAACCAAGATCTGAACTCCATGAAATCTGCTAGATAGTTTTTCATACAGAAATGTCATAAATAGATTCAGAAACCATTTGAACATAACTATTATTAAAATAGTTATATGACTAACTAAATGAAAGTATATATCATGTTATCTCTCTCCTTTGGAAACTTACAGTAAAGAAATGCACGATTAGAGACAGAGCTCAAAATTCAATAAAAATACAAACAAGCAATCCTCCTACTATTGAAACTTAAACATTTTTACACAATTTTATTGAGTCAAAATCAATAATGATAATGTGGATTTCTCTCTGACAACTGAAGGATTTTCTTAGTTGTTAACTCATTAAATTAGCTGGAAAAATAAAGTCAAAATGAAAAGTATTTTCAGTGCTTTAAGACTTGCAAGCAAAGTTATGAAGTTTTATTTTATAAAATATTTGTTCAGAGTAAATTAAAGTGTGTTAATATTCACTTTCCAACCCAGGAACTCAAATTAGTTCATATTAATAAATATCTGTATTGATTTGTTTTTCTCCTTTTCTGACAGATGCTTGGTTTTATGGCTCAAATGTTAAACTTTTAGCAATGGTGTAAAAATTAATCATGATAAATGGCTCAAAACTGCTTCTGATATTATTTATAATCTTTATAGTAAATAGAAAACATTTTATATGGAAGTGAGTCTAATACTGTTATAGTTCTATGTTTATTATAGATAAAATTGGAATAATCTAAGTATCCAATAAATCACTAAGATATAAATATGTGAGGTAAGTAGTCACAGTTCATAAGGTACTTAATAATTTATTATATAAAATAATAATAAATATAATTTACACTTAACAATTTTATGTACTTCAAGTATATTACTGAATGACAATTTTATAAAAAATCACTTTTTATTTTAGAATATTTTAAATGAAAAATGTCTTTAAAACAAACTGAAATATAAGAATTTAAAGTTAAATTATATTGTATAGTCAATGGTTTTTCATCTTTGAAATTTCTTAGCCTTGTAATTCAAAGTTGTTGTACTCAGACATGCTAAAAAATATTTATAGAATTAATATATCACTTAACAAAAATTTGTTGAAAATCTATTATATTGATTTTTGTTTTATTGCTGAACAAATTACCAAAAATGTAGTGTCTTAAAACAGCACAGATTTATTATCTAAACATTTTGAAGTCAGATTCCTTGAAAAATGGATTTCACTAGGCTTAAATCAAGGAATGGGCAGGTTGTGCTTATTTCTGGAGTCTCTCGGAGAGAATCCATTTCTTGCCTTGGCTTCTAGAGGGTGGTTCCTTTCTAGCAATAGAAAAATGACCCTTACTCTGTTTTCAAGTTTTCTTCTCTTACTCTGATTACCTGTCCCCCTCTTAGAAGGACCTGTGTGATTACATTGAGCCCATCCACATATTCCAAAATAATTGCTCCATCTCAAAATCATAAATGTAAGCACATTTGCATAGTTTCTTTTGACATGTGAGGTAACAATTAAAACATCCTGAAGGTGTGGACATTTTTGGAGAGTCATTATGCTGCCTACCCCACCTACTATGAAAAATGCATGCTATGTTATCAAAAAACAAAAGTGACATGGTCCATGTTGTTGGGAAATGTAAAGGCCAGAATAAATTCCAAATATTGAAAATATGTTTACAACTAAAATTCCCTTAGGAATTACATTTCAAAGGGATAGTAGTAAGGGGAGTAAGATATGTGTTATACATTTCCAAATGTAGGAGAGATTCAGATCTTAATGGTCCTTTAAAGCCTTTTTTTGGGTCTTTATTATGTTATCATCAGGGCTATTTATGATCTTTGGAGAGAATTCTTAAGTTTTATGAACATCACCCTCATTGGAAAATGAAGAATGAAGTAATCATATGATGGGACTAATACGGTTATAGACAGTTATAGACAGTTGCATTACTGCACGCAAGTATTAACTTTAGTACAACCAAGCTAAGGACTTATGGAGTACCTAGAGGCCCAGTGCATGGATTCGTGCACCGGTGCGAGCCCTCAGCCTGGACTGTGGGGATTGGCCAAAAACAGCAGTCTGACATCCTCCGAGGAATGTAGTAGTGTGCTAACTAGCAGGTGGCCGGGAAGAGCCCGAGCCTGGGCCGGATGCTGTGCCGCTCCTGCTGATCCTGGCCCCGCTGTGCCTGCTTCACCTGGGAGTGCACTGCTGTGGAAGCAGGAGAGGTTTGTGCCATTGCAGCTGTGCTCGCCAGCTGTGAGCCCAGTGTCTGGCTCCTGTCAGTCCTGTTGTGGGAGCACACTGACCACCAGGGGGCAGCTCCTACATTGAGTGTTTGCCCCCTGGTGGTCAGTGAGCATCACAGCAACTGGTCAAACAGTTGTTCAGTTGTTTGGTCACTTAGGCTTTTATATATATAGACTAGAGGCCCGGTGCACAAAACTTTGTGCACTCGGGGGGGAAGAGGGGGTCCCTCAGCCCGGCCTGTGCCCTCTCACAGTCTGGGACCCCTCGGGAGATAACGACCTGCTGGCTTAAGCCTGCTCCCGGGTGGCAGGGGGCAGGCCCAATCCCTAGGTGCAGCCCCTGGTCGGGCTCAGAGCAGGGCCGATTGGGGAGTTGGGGCGCCACCCCCTGTCATGCACAGAGCAGGGCGGATCGGGAGGTTGCGATGCCACCCTTAGTCACGCTCAGGGTAGGGCCGACTGGGGGGTTTGGGCACCGCTCCCTGTCACACTCAAGGCAGGGTCGATGGGGAGGTTGCGGCGCCACCCCCTGTCACGCACAGAGCAGGGCCAATCAGGGGGGTTGGGGCTCCGTACCCTGTCACGCACAGAGCAGGGCAGATCAGGGGGTTGGGGTGCCACCACTCTCATACTCCAGGCAGGGCCGATGGGGGAGGTTATGGCTCTACCCCGTCACACACAGAGCAGGGCCCATGGGGGGGGGGTGTTGGGGCGCCGCACCCTGTCACACACAGAGCAGGGCCGATCAGGGAGTTGGGGTGCAGCAGCCTGTCACACACAGAGCCACAGGGTGATCAGGGGGTTGGGGAGGTCCCCCCTATCAGGCACAGAGCAGGGCTGATCAGGGGGTTGGGGTGCCTTCCCCTGTCACACACAGAGCCGCAGAGCGATCATGGGGTTTGGGCGCTGCCCCCTGTCACGCTGATCCCAGTGCAGAGAGGCCTCTCAACTCCACTGATCCTGGTGCTGGGAGGCCTCGCGGCTCCGCTGATCCCAGTGCTGAGAGGCATATTATCCTTTTACTATATAGGATAGAGGCCTGGTGCATGGGTGGGGGCCGGCTGGTTTGCCTTGAAGGGTGTCCTGGATCAGGGTGGGGGTCCCCACTGGGGTGCCTGGCCCGTCTAGGTGAGGGGCTGAGGGCTGTTTCTAGGCTGGCAGGTGACTGAAGCTCCCAACCGCTCCTTTTTTTCTTTTTTATTCTGGGCCAGCTTTAGCTCTGGCTCCAGCTCTGAGTCCTCTGCTGCTGAAAGCAGGTATCTGGTTTGTTTGGGTTCTATAATCAAAACTCTATATCAACTCCAGCTCTGAGATCCCGGAGGGCTCAAAGCAGGTTTCTGGGGTTTTGTTTAGCTTCTATATTTATAACAATGTTTCAAACTGCAAACTCAGAGGCCGGCAAGGCAGGCGGGGAACATTGGTTTCCTCCGTCACTGAAGCAAGCAAGCCTCATGTTAGTTTCAAGCTGCCTGGCTGCTGGCCGCCATCTTGGCTGGCAGTTAATTTGCATATCTTGCTGATTAGCCAATGGGAAGGGTAGCGGACGTACGCTAATTACCATGTTTCTCTTTTATTAGATAGGACTAGAGGCCCAACGCATAAAATTCATGTAAGAGTAGGCCTTCCTTCCCCTGGCTGCCAGCACTGGCTTCCCTCAGGCACCTGGGACCCAGGCTTCCCTCCGGCCACCGGCACCCAGGACCAGGTTTCCCTCACAGAAGGAGGCTTCGCCCATCCGCCGCAGCCTGCCGGGTGGTGGCCTGGGCCTCCCTCTGTGGGGCAATCATGGGGCAATGGCCGGACCCCCGCTTATCACATCGCACATGCCTTGGCTGGCCTGGCACCAGTGGATGTCATAGCATGGTCCCAGATGGTCATCGATGGTCTTTCCACTGTTTGGCTGTTTGGTCGATTTGCATATTACTCTTTTATTATATAGGATACTTGACTCCTTTATAGCAAAAATTAATGAGCCATAAAAATTAACAAAACACACTTGAAAAACATGTCAAACAATGAAAGGCTAACTTTAGTAATTATAAAGGATAATAAAACGTGAGCTTTCAATACAATGATGCAAATATAAGAGCACATTTAATAAGCAGACTCAGAGATCAGGTTGGGGAGCTTCCCCCTATCAGGCACAGAGCAGGGCTGATCAGGGGGTTGGGGCACCTTCCCCTGTCACAAACAGAGCAGGGCGGATAAGGAGGTTGTGGCCCCACCCCCTGTCACACACAGAACCCCAGGGCGATCATGGGGTTTGGGCGCTGCCCCCTGTCACACTGATCCCAGTGCCGAGAGGCCTCTCAGCTCCGCTGATCCTAGTGCTGGGAGGCCTCATGGCTCCGCTGATCCCAGTGCTAGTCTGTAAATCCTAATATTAGGGCATAACTAATCACTTCTGGAACACCATAGTGAATACCAAAACACCTTTATTTCTGAAGGCAGAATTAAATAATGGACTTTGATGAAATAAAATTGTATAAGGTAGTCTTTAGTTGCAAATAGGACAAAAATATATATGCAAAGTTGTGGAATTAACTATCAGACAGGTATGAAATCTGGCTCTTCTGAATGCTCCTAGCATGTATAATCATTACTCTATTCAACTAGTATTGCTGTAAACATTCAGCAAATGTTCATAAGTTGCTTATGCCTGGCGGTCACATTGACAAATAGCTGGAATAGTCAAAACTGTCAGAAAGGAAGGGTTTTCAAGGATCTATAAAAATCTCTCTGTGAAAACTGAAGAGCCCTCACACCTGGCGAATCATTGCTCTGCATTGGCCTTATCATCCAGAATGCTACATATCCATGGGGAATTTGAACATCTTTCTGTCAAAATATCATCGTGACAACTATAAAAATCATTGTAAGAATTGAAGTGAAACTAAATTTACCAAATCTAATAATCAAAGAGATATAGAAATATATAGAAAAGTAAGGGAAATAGTAATTCCAGAGTATGAGAGGACAGACCCACCTTTTTATTGGGCCTTAAACATTTTATGCTTGGTGATGCAAGAAGAAATGTTTCCACTGGAGTATTTTTCACTCTGTGATCACTGGAATCAAAGTTGCATCATTGAAATCCTGTGGTACAGAAACACTAACATTTGTCCAAAGGCTTTCTAAAAACTGGAATTTCACTCTAAGCTCTCTTTTGACAAAAAATATAAAAGGACAATGGTCCTCTGTTCATCTCAGCAAAGTGGATATAGAGAGAATGTGACTCAACATAATAAAGGCCGTCTATGACAACTCATAGCCAACATCACATTCAATGGTGAAGAGCTGACAGCGCTTCTTCTAAGATCAGAAACAAAACAAAGATGCCCCTCTCGCCACTGTCACTCAGTACGTTATTGGAAGTTCTAGTCAGAGCAATTAAGCAAGAAAAAAATAAATAAAAGGGGTCCAAAATGAAAAGCAAGGAGTAAAGCTGTCACTATTTGCAGATGGTATGATACTCTATATATTATATATCACACACTTGTTTTAGGTAACTCTTATGCCTTTAGTTTTTTGTTTGTTTGTTAACCCTCACCCGAGGATAGTATTCCACTGATTTTTAGAGAGAGTGGAAGAGAGAGGGAACGACAGAGAGAAACATTGATGTGAGAGAAACACATCAATTGGTTGCCTCCTGCATGAGCCCCGACTAGGGCCCTGGCCGGGAGGAGCCTTCAACCAAGGTACATGCCTTTGACTGGAATCCAACCTGGGACCTTTTGGTCTGCAGGCCAATGCTCTATCCACTGGGTGAAACCAGGTAAGGCTGTCTTTAATTTTTTATTAGCTCTTTGCACCTTGTTGCCTTTAGCAAGCAGTTTCAGGTTCCATTACTCCTCACCAAAAACTGTTAAGAAATTATTAAAGAAGACAATTTAGTCATAAAAAATGTATTTACACTTCATGAAGAGAACAACAAAATCGCGAAGGCAGAAAGCTTTTATAGATAAAGAATGTAAAAGAAGAAAGAAAAGTAGAAAATATCTTATTGACTGGTGTCATATCACCAACTTCGGTTAAAGTGAGAAAAAAAATAAAGAAATAAGTACAATTGACTGTAAACAAGGAATTGTTTAGGGGCACTGACCTTCACCACCTGACACACAGTAAAAAAAATCTGTGTATAACTTTTGACTCCTCCAAAACTGAACTGTAATGACCCAGGGACTGAAAACAGTATTTCCCATCTTTAATTGGGAATCGCAGTTGGGAGTCCCCAGTTGGAAAACTGGAGTTGTGTGAAAAATATACCATTAAATATACCATTGGATGTATCTGCTGAAGCAAAACCTGAGAATGCGAAACACGGATACAAAGGCCAGCTTTATTTATTGAAAATATTGTACTAGCAAGTGGATCTACACAGTTTAAACCCCTGTTGTTCAAGGGCCATCTAAATAGAGGCAACAGTTAATTTGATGTTTGAGATCCCTGGTGGAATATACTGCATTTCTGGTAAAGCAGAACATTTATAAGGAAAAAAAAAATTGGTTTGCCAGCATGGCACCTGGGCAAGAGCAACACCAATTGGAACTAACATTTTATTTCAACAGTAGCAAGTACTGTTTATCTGAGAAAACATTTTCTATAGGGACACTTACTGAAAATGGAGTCATGCTGGAATCGCCTATGATATAGTTCACACAATCAATGCTTCAGCAGTTCCAGGGTTTTGCTGCAGAGCCAGGTCAGTCCCAGGTCCAAAAGTCAGTTGTTATAGTTATTATTGTGTTGGAAAGGCAAATCTGGGATTATAGTAGTTATGAATAGTAAACGGGTATTTGGTTTAGTATATCCTGACTGAAACTGATTTTCCTAGCAATCCTATCTAATAATAGACAAACATGGTAATTAACCATAACTTTGCTACTCTTCCCATTGGCTAATCAGGGCAATATGCAATTAACTGCCAACTAAGATGGCGGTTAACCGCTAACAAAGATGGCGGCTAATTTGCATACTGAAGGCAGGGTAGGACAGCGCAAGCTGCCATCCAGGCCCCCCATGTGCCATCCAGGGCGGGCGGGGGCTGGGGCCAAGGCAAGTGGTGCTGATCGCTTCACCTGCCTACCAGAGACACGGGGCCCACTCCCGTGTGTGATCCAAGGGCTGGTGGGGGCTGGGGCGAATGCAAGCGGTGCAGATCGCCTCGCAGGAGCCCTCACCTGCCCACCGGAGACACATCCCAATGAGATCTGGGGGTGGGTGGGGGCTGGGGCAAGGCAAGCGGTGCCCATTGCCTCGCTGGAGCCCTTGCCCATCCACCAGAGACACGTGCCAATGTGCGTGGGCTGGGGCGAAGGCAAGCGGTGCAGATCGCTTCGCCTGAGCCCTAGCCTGCCCACTGGAGACATGTCCCAATGCGATCCGGGGGCAGGCAGGGGCTGGAGCGAATGCCAGCGGTGCAGATCGCCTTGCCCGAGCCCTCGCCCTCCCACCTGAGACAAGGGGCCCACTGAGAGAGAGAAAGAGAGAGAGAGAGAGAGAGAGAGAGAGAGAGAGAGAGAGAGAGAATTTTGCATCCCGCATCCCTCCCTGATTGACCACTGTGATTCCAAGCCAGCAAGTGCTAGCTTCAGGATGGTGCTCCAGGTCCCTCACCCCGACCCCAGGCCCGAGAGCACAGTGCTGGGCAGGGGCACCCAGGGGTTTGGGAATGCAGCACAAGGGGCCGGCACGAGGTGGGGGTGGGCTGTGTTTACACTGCCAGGTTCTCCACTTCTGCCCTGGCTGGGCATGCCTCCTCCTTCCCCTCAGAGGCCCAGCTCCTGCCTACATGCTTGCTGGGCAGGCCCAACTGCACCGGGGAGTGAACCATGGCGATCAGGATGGCCACTTCCTAGGATGGGACGCCTGGACCATGGCGATTCATGAGGGCGATGAGGCCTGTGGGGCATGTGCAGGGGGTGGCCAGCCAAGCCGAGACTGGCTTCAGTGGGGCCAGTGGAAGCCCGTTGAGGCCACCCTAACCCCCACAGGTCTCAGGTGGATGGTGGCTCAGTGGAGAGCGGTTTCTCCATGCATGGTGCCAGAGGTGGCTGTGAGCTGCTGCAACCCTGCCCCACGCTTCAGGGAGGGGGAGAAGGCTCGCAGCCACCAGCACCCTAGGCTGCACCGCCTGTGCCTCAGCCTGCCAGGTTGGCAGGGTCCAGAGCAGGTGAGCTTCTCCCTTCCCCCAGTGGTAGAACAGGGAGGAGAGCGCTGGGTGCAGGGAGGGGACCTCAACTGGGATCCTCCTGGTGGGGGAAGGGGCCCAGCCTGGGCCCAGTGGACTGCTTAGGAAGTCTGGCTAAGCAGGTGCTGGTTCATACCAACTCTTACTCTGCCATCTTCCTCCAGCTCTTCAAGCTAGCCCCCCTGCCCCAACTGTCCGGGGGAATGGGCTCTGGGTGACCTCCCTGAGCTCAGACTGTGGCCCCAGAGACCTCAAGGAAGAGTGCCCAGCCGGGCAGGGGCCGGTGCAGAAGTACCAGGGCAGAGTTGCTTCAGTGTCTCGGTGAAGTTTGCAACTGACCCAAGGAGGAAGCCCCAGAGGGGAAAGGCCAGGAAGCATGAATTGCCAGCACTTTAGCCACTTGAAAACAGCTCCACTTGGAATGTGAGGTGGTTGTATGTTCAGCTGAGAAGTGAGGGGGATGAACTCCACCATCGCTGGGCTCCTGTCAGTCCAAGGCCAAAGCGTCCACCACGACAAGGAAAGAACAGAGCGAGGGGCCTGGAGGAAGGGAGGACAATTGAAGAAAACCATGTCTAGACTTTCCCCAGCCCTCTCCTTCTTTCTGCTGCCTACAAGAGCCCCAGGCCCGGCCACAGTTCTGTCTCCACCTTTTAGTCCCCTATTCTCCAACCACAGAGGAAAGAAATAAAGAAGGAGTCTGTGCTGCCTTCAGAAAGTATCTATATACCTGATCGGCCAGTTGCCTTCCACAGAGGGAGGCCAGACTGCGGCTTAGGACTGCTCCCCACAGGGACATCAGTAGAACAGCCTGTGAGGGCTCCCAGACTGTTAGAGGGGGCAGGCTGGGCTGAGGGATGCCCCCCAAGTGCACAAATTTTTGTGCACCCGGCCACTAGTCTTATATAATAAAAGGCTAATATGCAAATGACTGAACATTGGAACAACTGATCAACCGAACAACTGATCACTTGACATGCACTGACCACTAGGGGGCATGCGCGTAACATGGCAGGCGTTGGCTGCGGTGGCATGGTGGAGCAGGTGAGCTGGGGCACCAGAACAAGGCAGGATGCCGGTAGGTGTCAGTGGGGCAAGCCTTTGGTGGTTACTGAAAATTCTTTGCTCCCATGTGCTGCAGTCCCACCTGGAGCTTGCACCTGCAGCTAGCCCTGGAGCCACCACTCACAACCGCTGCCAGTGCCCGGCGCTGGTCCTGATTGCTCTGCACTGTCAGCAGGTGCGAGCGGTGGCTGCCGGCCTAGATCGCCCCTGAGGGCTTCTCCAACTCCCCCTGCTCCTGAGGGGTGACGGGGGCAGCAGCCGCTGCTCACACCCTCTGCTGGTGCTGTCCCCAATTGCTCCACGCCATCAGCGTATGGGGGTGGCAGTGGGAGCAGGGCTGCAGTCAGACAGGGGACCAGGGCTGCCATGGGAGGGGCCAGGCGAGGGTGCAGAGGATGGGCCGGACCTGCCCCTGTGCCCAACGCAGCCTCACAGCCCACAGTTCCTTTCAAGGTGCACAAATTTGTGCACTGGGCCCCTAGTATGCAACTGTTACTGGTATAGCTATTGCACTGAGAGCATTATAAAGGTAGAAGTACCATCGTTTGGTAAGAGGACACTCAAACTATGTTAATTCAATTTATAGGATGAGGAATTTAGAAGAGTTTTGTCCCATGCGTAATGCCTTGGTCAAATAGATCAGTTGCTGTAACATTAAATATAGCAGGGGTACATTCTCACAACCTGCAAGTAAGTGCACAGTTGTTCTATGTCTAGTATGGGACTTTAAACCCTGGCATTGCACTGTTTAGGTGAAAGGAATTTGTTCCAAAACAAAATTTAAGGATTAAATGTAATAATTAATGGTGTTAAACATACTTACTAGTAATTTACAGCAGCGTATTATTTCCAAAATTTGAAGAAGTCCTCAGAATTACAAGATTTCTAAAATTTTACTTAATTATTTTTGGGGGTTTGCATCAAAATGAAAAATAATAAAGCAGAATGAGACTAACAGGGAACAATGAACCTGGGAAATATAGTATATAAACTTGATGAGGCAATATTTGCATATTTGTAAGATTTTCTTGGGCCATTCAGAGGTCTCCTAAAGTATTTAGGAAAAAAAACTATTTGAAATGAGGATAATAGTTTTTGTGCAGTGACAAAAGGTTTATTCTACATCATGAGAGAAACAATTTAAACAACAAAAAAGAAGAAAATATGATCATATGAGCAAATAATAAATATATATGCATATGTAAGTATATCTATATGCTTGTATATATAAATCTATGTACACATGGTCTATACATACATATATAAGTAAATATGTATGTTTTTGCATTAATACATATATAAATATATATTTACATATATGCAGTTTATCATTTTATCTAATAAAAATAATTATTTCATTCAAATTTCTAGTGTCTAGAAGACATTTTTAAATAAAAATTGACTATAAAATTGTCATTTGGTTATATATTGTTTTGTTTATTTCAAATCTGTTTCATTCTGGCTACATAATTGCAAAGGTATTAAGCTAAAAGTTGACTTGCATTTCATATAATTTTATGAGTGGTTTATTGTGCTTAAAAGTAGTTGAAAGACATTCAGTCACTTTTAAGTGCAAAAGATTACTTTCAAATTCACCCCCCAAAAGCTGGACCCTCTCTCAAATAAGTCACCTTCCTTTGTGATGATTTCTGATTTTGCCTTAAGAGTTCAAACTCATGCTGTTTCTTTGACATTGTTTATATTTATAGGGTTGCATCATGATCAGATAAAACAGAGATCAGTCTTTTGAGTTGTTGCCTGGTTCATATAATTTTATGTAGCATGATGGATTTTTTTAGACTCTAAGTTCTTGGCATTCTATTGTGACCTAGATGGTCAGGAGAACCATCTGGTAGGGTCCTTACAACTTCAATCAAGAAAAATGTCTTAATCTGGAGAAGGGTCCATTTGTAGTTCTGCAATCTAAAAAAATGTTAATTTGAATAGCTGATTTCAGAGATTGTTGGTTTTGTCTGAGAAAGGTTATGGACTGAGTTACAAAAGCTTAACTCATAGAGGCTTAAGTCATAAGGGGGCAACTCAAATCATTTTGCAATAGCATTAAACATTGCCCAAAGGGACATGCATTGATGATTATTTAGCATGATAGTTTGGATGAGAGTAATCTATGCTGTTTTCTATTCCAAATTTGTAGGAATGCCAAGATTTTTGTTTACTTATTAATTTATTGCTTTATTTCTGTTTGGGGACATTACAGATCAATAGAGTAAAGGGATTTTTTTTTTAAGTCACTTAATGTTTACTTTGACAAATATTTTGGTCAAATGGATTTTAGAAACCATTTCTCATCGTTATTACTCCAGTAGTCTGGTAAAGATGGAAAAAAGTATAAGTGTTTTTAATCTGGAAGAACAATAATAAGTCTTTACAGATTTTTCAGTGAAGTATATCTATATATATAAAAGGCTAATATGCTAAGTGTTCATCCGACTGGTCACTATGATGTGCACTGACCACCAGGGGGCAGACGCTCAATGCAGGAACTGCAGAGCTGCAGTAACTTGGCAGTGGTGGTTCTCGGGTGACATATGCCGAAACCAGAGAGGAGGTAGCCCAATTCCTCGCGGGGCCACGCGATTCCACCTTCAGCCAAAGATTATGTTGCTGCTGGGCCACTGTCGACCTGAATCTGGTTTACTGCACACTTGCATTTGCATTCCACACCCTGTATGACAGCAACTTTGCAGAGTGCCCTCTCACACTCTAGGACTCCTCAGAGGATGTCAAAGAGCTGGTTTCAGCTTGATCCCTGCAGGCCAGGCCGAGGGATCCCACCTGCTGAAGGGATCCTTCTCACTTCGCAGATGCCCTTTGAGCCACGGCGCCATCCCACGTGCAGCCGGCTGGGGAAGGACTGCAGGAAGTTGTCTCCAGGGCGTATCCGGCCCATCTCGTCCAGTCCTGTCCCACTGGCCACCTTCTAATTAATTTCCTTTCAATGTGCATGAATCCATGCACCAGGTCACTAGTACACTATAATTTGATTGAAGGAGGAATAATCACATTAAAAAAAAATCATGATCTACTGCTTCAAAGGAGAGGGAGATGCTATGTGGATAGACTGAGAATCAAAAGATGATATAAGTCCAAAACAACAGAATATTATGGCTGAGAAAATTCACTGGTGAAAATTACTTTTAAAACTTTTAATCAGAAAGAGGGAAAATGAGCAGAGAGTGTCTTGTTTTTTTGTTTGTTTGTTTTTTTTTTTTTTTTAAAGCTGAATGATGTATCATAGTTAGAATATCAAAATCCTTGACTAATTCAGAAGGAAGGGAAAAGTAAGAAAAGGAAATCTATTTGGCATAGATTTGCTCCAGTAACTATCAAAAGCTCAGTTTTGTGACTGCCACAAAAAAGGAATCATTTAGGTTTAGAGATACAAACACAATCAAAGATAAATTCGAGTCCCAACAAGATCATTGCTGGATCGTATAAGGTATCCTTCATTAGAATTTTGGAATGCTAAATTTCCCAATCCTTCCTGATGAAAGCAACAACATATTTTGGAAAGACCCTAAAACTAGTTATCCTTCTATCAGTTTGATTTGTTTTAACTTTTTATTGGATAAACTCTCCCTTGTCCTCAGGTGTATCATGTTCTCATTAAGTATTTGAAAAGGAATTCTGAATTTGAAAGCCTAGTAACTTTGATTTGCTCTCTCTTGTTCTTCTATATTTATCTGTCAGTTTTCACAGCATTTAATTATTTTTCAGGCTTGATCAGGATTTCTACTTCCCAGATGAGGTAAAAATGTTAAATACTCTCAAAATTGTAGAAAAACACAACTATTGAAACCACAGAGTCTAGAATAAGACTTTACTACTTACTAATATTTGCGTTGGTCATCGGTCTCTTAGAATTGCTTTTCTGGATGAGAACAACAGTGATCTGTGACTTTGAGTGCTATGATACGGAGAAAGGGAATCATAATATTTAGGGGATGGCACAAGATAGTTTTCCTTCTCTAAGCTAAAACATCACAGGGCAGTGGAAAACTTAGGCTTTTTTGTTTTTTCAAAATTAAGTTTGCAAACTTATTTATCTTTTATAAACCTAAAATTATTTAATCATTAAGTTTAAAATGCCTTAAGAGTAGTTAATCCTATTTAAATACTGAGCTAATTAAATATCTTACAACACATAAATGCATTCATAACTCAATTCTATTTTAAGTATTTCAGTTTTATGACTTAATAAACAAAACCTCCTGAGTATTACATACTGCTAATAAAAGAACCTTACCAATAAGGAAAATGTTAAATCTCTTTGGATATTTCAATATGTTAAAAATAAACACTGTAAGAATTCAACTTAAAATGCTTCTACATAAATTATTCAATTACAAATTTCAAACTACTTGTGATATTTTCATCCTGAATGAGCCTATTTCACGTACACATTATAAGTACTTTAAAAACAAAATATTCGTAAGTGCTTTTTATTTTAAATCTGCCATATCTTTAAGCCTCTCAGAGCTTATGTTATTGGATATTTTACTAACAAAGTTTTGTCTGAGACATGGAGCATTATTTGAGCAGAGCCGTTCTTCTCAGCACCAGCTAAGGAAGATTTTAATTGTAGTGTCTCTAGTAATTTGGGATTACCTTCTCAACTTCTCAGACAAAAGATATTGGATAGGATGCTGACCTCAGCAAAGCTCCCACCAAATGGTTTAGTCTGGGATGTTGATTATATAATTAATGTTTTTATTTTGAGTTTATAATTTGCCAATAAAGGATATTCCTAATTGCTTAGAATGTCCAGCTCTCAGCGTTTGGTCTGTCTTGGTGGCAACATTCAGTGACAGAAGGATGACACTCTGACATTCTTCATTGGAGGCTAGAGGAAAGCTCTAGCAAGTCAGTCACCAAACACTGTATATAAATTTAATGTTGTCTGCATCTGACAATCTATGGACACATAATGAATAATTATGAGCATAAGATTTATACATAAATTACCACTAGACACACCAATTCTGCATTTTATTTAATTTCTAAGAATATTAGCACTCAATGTTTTTTTTTAATCTTTTCGAATTATTTCAACTTCATTAAATCCTATGTTGCTTTGTGTTACTTTTTGTTTTTTTCAGTTTTCTAAACTAGAAATTGAAAGGTTGGCCTCTGATTTAGACCTTTATTCTAATATAATAGAGGCATTTGCAGCTATAAATTTTTCTCTGAACACTGATTTTGCTGAATTCTGTGTTTTAGTATATATTTTTGGTTTTACTAATCATAAATTATATTCTAATTTTCTTCATGGTTTCATATTAATAAATTTTAATTTGAGTTGAATCATTGATCTGTATTGTGGGAGTAATAGAAAAGGCTCATTTATAGTGTAATGGTATAATCACAGTCTGTTACTAACAATACTAGAGGAGTGGTGCACAAAATTCGTGGGGGGGGGTGGTCCCCTAAGCCCAGCTGGCACCCTCTCCAATCCCGGACCCCTTGAGGGATCTCCGACTGCCAGTTGATCGGGCCTCAACTGGCAGTCAGACATCCCTCTTACAATCCGGGACTGCTGGCTCCTAACTGCTCACCTGCCTGCCAGCCTGATTGCCCCTAACTGCTCCCCCTGCCGGCCTGGTAGCCCCCAACTGCCCCCCCCCCCGGCCTGGTTGCCCCAACTGCCCCCCCCTGCCGGCCTGGTTGCCCCTCACAGCCTGCTGTTCAGTTGTTTGGTCGTCCCTCACTAACCTCCCTTCTGGCCTTGTCGCCCCAATCAGCCTGCTGTTTGGTCGTTACTGTTACTGTGACAGCATCCCAGACAACTTGCATATTCCTCTATTATTAGTATAGATACCTCAATATCTTTTTTCATGTTTTCTCTTATTCTTTACCTAGAGGTATTATGCTCAGAGAGTAAACATAACAGGATTTAATTTTTAAAATGGCATTTTGTTTTATGAGACAGAGAGAGGGAGAGAGAGAGGGAGAGAGAGAGGGAGAGAGAGAGAGAGAGAGAGAGAGAGAGAGAGAGAGAGAGAGAGACTTATTTCAAGGAATTGGCTTATGTGATTTTGGCTGGATAAGTAATTCTGAATAACATGGCAGATCACCAAAAATGGCAGGCTGAAAGTAGAAAGGAGCTGAGACAGGAGGTGAGATTACAGATCAATGTGGAATTTCTTCTCCCAGGAAACCTCAATTCTGCAGTTATGGCATTTAAACTGATGGATCGTGCCCACCAAGATTATTCAGTGTAATCTCGCTTTCTGTAAAATCAACTGATTTTAGCTGTCAATCACGTGTACAAAATACCTCTACAGAACACTGGTATTAGTGCTTGATTGAATAATTGGGTACTCCAACCTAGATGAGTTGACACATAAAACTGAAGATCAAAGCATATATGTATTTTATACTAATTAATTTTATCAATATTTAAAGAGCTCCTATCACTTGTCAGGAACTATTTTAGGGACAGAAGATAAAAGAGTAAGATAACTAAATGAGGAAATAGCAATTGTAAAACTTCTCTTTTAGTTGGAAGCCAATAATTGTTAAGGTTATTTTAGGTAATGACAGGCATTGCAAAGAAAATTCTCCAGGACCCTTGGATAGAGATAGGCAGGGTGAATAAGGGTGCTTTCATATTTTTATAGGGTGAATCCTATGGGCCAGGTTGCTGGAGACTTAGATATGGCCACTATCAATCAGCTCTGTGGCGGGAGGTCCCAGCACCCTGGTCTAGGAGAAAGCTGCTCCTGAGTTCCTGTCCCAATGCCAGACAACTCAGCTCCTCCCTGTATGTCCCCAATTCCCCCCAAGCTGCTGCCCCAGCGCTGGAACTCAGAAGGAGTACGACTGTGCTCTGGCCCTTTAAGAGGAGTTGTCTGGGTCTCCAGCTGCCTCCATGTCACTCAGACAGAATCTGCACTGGATTTTACAGCTCATAGTTATGGGGACTTCTCTTCCAGGCACTGGAACCCTGGGTTGGGAATGTGGTGTGGGGCTGGACCTGTTTCTTCTCAGAGGAGACCTCCTCAGCCAAGATATCCCTCCTGATTAAAAATACGCCACATGTGGGTGTTGGACCAGCCCGTTCCATGTCTCCACCCCTCCCACCTCTCTCAATGTGCTTTCTTCTTTAATGGTCTAGCTCATTCCATTCAGCCAGATTTTAGGAGGCTCTGAATGATGGTGTTCTGTATTTTAGTTGTAATGTTGATGTGGTTGTGCGAAGATCTGAGTACTCGCAATTACCTACCTGCCATCTTGGTTTCCCCTCGGTTTTTACATTTTTACATACTTCCACTTAAGATGGTAAGTCATGAGATCTATAGATCGATTAACATTAAAATGTGTACGCTCACTTTTTATTGAGAGAAAATTAAAATAATTATTTGAAAATAAAAAGTGAAAATTAAAATCATATAGTTACCTAAGTGAAAATAGTCATTAACTGAGTCGTTTATTCAAAGATTGTTTTAATGTAACAAATGCTATTACAATCAAACATTTATTAATCATTAATACACTTATATGCATTTATATATGTAAATTTTATTTACATATTCTTCATTCTATAAAAGTAATGTTAAACATGATTACAGAAAGAAAATATAACTTAATCAATTATTGTAAATAATTTATAGATTATATTAATATGTTTTCTGTTTTAGATTCTCCTCCTCCCCCCAGATCAAGGAAACAAACAGGACTTTCTAATTAGCCTTTAAATAATCAGAATTTAAATGAAATATTTATATTACTCCCTGATGATTTTAATTAACTAGGTCATACTCGCTAAGGGATTATTCCTATAATGCATGGGTTAAAGGCAAATAAAAATAAAATTATAAAACTTTACCAAATGGATGATAATTGAAGGGAATGAAATCACCCATTTCAAAATTATGCTGAAAGTTTAGTTGAATCAATGATTACACAAAACACTAGAGTTTATAATTGTGGTTAAAATTCTTTAGGTTTTCTCTGAAGACATTTCTGAAAGTGCTTATCCTATAATGTGCAGAGGATTCATTTGGAAATTAAAATTTGAAGTTATTTATTTTTAAACTTATCATGAATGTAGAATAAAAATGTAGAAGTTTAGTGAAATATGTCATTTAATAGTTTGGTTAGTTAATGAGTACAAATTGAAAAAGTATTATAATTCAATTTTAATTAAATATTTTGCTTGATCAGAAAAATCCAGGCCGAAGTATCATATTAGCTGTTGTTATTACAAGATGTTTTTGCTCCAGATTTTTTATTTGATTGCAATAATTATATTCAACTTGATAAAGCAAACCAAAGAGAAAAAAACTTTAGCAGTTGAAGTTAAGGACTTACTATGCATGAAAGAAAAACAAATGAGTCTAATAAAATAGACTACTGGTTCTGTTTCTCTGATGTAACCCTGACTGATACACATGCATGCAGATAATTTACTAATTACACAATCTATTTCATGTCTCAAAATAAAATTATATGTAATAAATTATAAAATGTTGGTAATTATTATAAATTCTATAGCCAACCACTGTAAAATTGAAAGGAAGGTTTTTTTTATTCTTTTTTTCATGACATTATAAAAAACAAGAGTTAAGATTAAGAGGCAATCATAAAATAATTTTAAAATAAAAAGGATTAATTTTTTCTCTGAGAAAATAAGTAGGAACAAAATATAAGAAAGGACTCAGTGTAATTAAAAAATTTAGATAAACAGAAAACTATAATAAAAGTTTTTGTTAGATAGTACTTCTATGCTGGCTGATGTTCAGAGAAAGAAAATCATGCATTTTCACACACATACATACACAAACACTCATTTCTGTTTGTAGTGTGATTAAGTATATACTTAACTGTAACTAACATTAGAGAAAAAGACAAACATTTTAAATCAAGTCTAATAAGTTACTGATATAGATAATACAAGAATTACTTTTCTTTATCAGTGTCTGAAAATAAATAATGCTGGATTTAATTTAATTAACGTTTCACTGTATAACAGTAAATGTGTGGAGAAAAAGGTTTGTCAAATGCATCTAAACTAATTTCAGCAGCTACATAGAGAGTGAACGAAAATGTAAAAATACAGTCTTCAAACATATCAATTATAGGGATTTAAGATGGGTTGATACTTGAAGAATGAAAAATTTAAAAAGGAAGTACAATATGAAATTTGCCCAAACATAAACATTTAATGCAGGATTCTCCAAAGAGGAACACAACCAAGAGGAAGATATTGAAGTATCTAGGCCATTAGTAGACTTTCTTGACTTGAATTATTAAAGTTTTCCATTGTTTTTAATCATAGGGCAGGGTAATGTGCACACACTCTGAAAACCCCAGTCACCCTAGGGTACTTCAGCTGATTCCCAGATATATGAGCAAAACTTCTTCTTGTAATAAACCACTGATGCTTGGGGATTGTTTGTTATGCAGCACATTATGGCAATATATTACTGACTTAGCCATCATGTGTGTAGAGGTGAACAACAAAATTCTAAATGTGCCATACTTTCTTATTAAGGAGGCATCATTCAATTGAAAATAATGAAATATATAGGATGCAAAAAAAAAAAGAACATTCAAGTGCATATTTTTCTGGGCCTTGGTGTATTTAGAGAAACATTCAAATTTTTAAATGGGAAATTCTTCATGAGTAATTGATGGCAAATAATAATTTTCTCTACAGATATTTAAAAACAAATATTTGCAATACTTCTGAAATTTGTAGAAAGCAAGCCAATGAAATTATTATTTGTAACATTAACATAAGGACATGGTATAATACAGCAGGTCTTTGAATAACATTATTTTGTTGTAAAATTGATGAGAAAAAAGATTGATTCCCAGGCAGAGCCACTGTGTGTGTACAGTTTGCACATTCTCCTTATATCTGTGTGGGTTTTCTCCAGGTCCTCCAGTTTCCTCCCAAAGGTGTGCATGGTAGGTGAAGAGGTCCCAGTGTGAGTAGAGGTGTCTGAGAGCACCCTGTGCAGGAAGGTTGGTCTGTCCAGGGCTGGTTCCCACCTTGCACCCTGATCTGCAGGAAAACTCTAGCCACTCCCAACTTGGAACTGGAATAAGCAGTTTGGAAATTAATTGTTCCTTGCTTTTATTAACCTTTCTTAAATGTAAGTATAGCTCACATTTATTTCAATACTTACTATTATGTGTCTTGGGTCCTTATTTAGATGTTGGGTGATGTTTTTGTGATCAGAAATATGTCTTAGACCCAGGCAGTGTGGCCCAGTGGTTGAGCATCGACCTATGCACCAGGAGGTCACGGTTTAATTCCCGATCAGGATACATCCCTGGGTTGTGGGCTCAATCCCCAGTGTGGGGCATGCAGGAGGCAGCTGAACAATGACTCTCTCTCATCATTGATGTTTCTATCTCTCTCTCTTCATTCCACTCTGACATCAATAAAAATATATTTAAAAAGGAGAGAAAAGTATCTACACATTAAAAAAGAAATATGTCTTAGGAACTTAACTTTTGTTTCTATCAGTCTATAGCGGGGGGGGGGGGGGGGGGGCAACCTTTTTGTGAGTGCGTACCAAAACCAGCAAAATCTCTAACTCAAAATTCTTCTGCGTGCCAACCCTAATTTTTTGAGAACATGTTATGCCTACTTGATATCTCTTAAGGTGTGCGTATGTGAAGAACCTTGAAGAAATAATAAAATTCATTCGACGACAAAAACACAGTATATGATGATAAAAAATACACTTATTTTTTAATGTATACATGTACACTGATAGTCTGACAGAAAACTTTATGACTCCGTTTGATATTATCAGTGGGCCTTTTGCTGCTGCATCACTGATGACAGAGATTTTACATCAGGTTTATTTTTCGTGACCTTCAGAGATATGCACGAGCTAATACTTTCATCCGTCAGGCTACTCCTATTACGAGACTTAACAAAATTCATCACTGAGAACAAAGATTCACAAGCATATGTGGATGAAACCAAAATACTGGTTGGATCTAGGAAGGCAGGGAGAGTTAAGGCAGAGGCATAGAAATTGCTCTTCCCTTCTCTTATCAATCCATGTCTATGGTCTTTAAGATAACTTGTTATGTAAAATTATTTATTTATCTAAGATGCACCTACACTGAATTTATCTGAAAAATAAAGAAGTCGATATTAAGAAAAAATCTGTAAATGGAAGATTATAAGAGAGGGTTTCACGTGCCAGCAAAAGTGCCAGGGGTTGCCCACCCCTGGTCTATAGTAACATTGGTTTCATTATACACCATTTTTGAAGTCCGTTTCTAAGAATTTATTGACAACTCTAAGATAAGTGAAGACTTACTTTTATACTACTTTGCTTTCAAGCTATATCAAAAGAGAGAAATAATAGCATGAGCTTATTTTATTACAGGCTTCTAAAAATTCCATGCATATGTTTATTTTTTTTAACTCCATGTTTTTAGTTTGCTCATCTTTCTCAACTAATATCTAAATCTTCATGATGCAGGAAAACCACTGCTCTGACAAGTACTTGGCCATTTAATTAAATTTAGAAGTTGTATGAGGAAAATAAATAGCACAATTTCATTATATTCATATGGATATTATACATAATTTAAGCCAATTTTTTCTTATACAAAGCAGGATTCCATTTTTGGAACCTGAGGTTTAATAGCATTACAAAATGGAGTTTACTAAATCATAGGCCAATATATTCTAATAAAGAATATTCTTCAATTTTTATATATTTTTTTGGTTTTTTAGACATGTTTTTTTACTGGTATTAGTAAAAGAAGCTTTAGTTGGCATTTGAAATATGTTATTTCCCAAAGTATCTTAAAAAATAAAGTGGTTACAGCACTTTAATGGGGACCAATTATTAAATTCTCCATGACAGAGTTTAAAGAAATAGTATTATTCTGATATCAAAAAATGTAAAATCATTTTAAACAGTAAGATAGAAGTCTTCTATTAGAGTGATATGGATTTGTGGAAAGTATGTAGTAGAAATGATCTCTTATCATTATCCTCACCCCCAGGAAGGGATTCAATGTTTAGTTTCTGCCGGGGTCCAACCCCAGCAGGTCCAGGGGTCCCCAAAGGCGTGGACGGAGTCGGCGAAGAAGGAATGACATGGAGACAGCGTTCAGTTGATCAGCAACCTAGCCAGGATCTTTAGCCCGGATCTCCAGAGAGGTTCTGCTTCGGATCTCCAGCGAGGTTCTGTAGCCATGTTCCCTCTCTAGGTTCTTCAGCCAGGTTCTGTCCAGGCTCTCCAGTCAGGTTCAGTGTCCAGGTTCCAGTCAGGTTCTCCTGCCAATCTCTGTAGTCAGGTTCAGTCCAGGATCCCTTGCCATGTTCTCCCGCTAGGCTCTGTCTCTAGGCTCCGAGGCCAGTCCCTCTCCAGGATCCTCCGGCATGCTCTCTCCAGCGAAGTTCTTCTGTCTCTAAGCTCCGTGTAGGTTCTGTCTTCTTGATTCTGTTCTAAGTTCTGAGTGTTTCTGTCTTGTTACAACTGTATTTATACCAGTTGATTCAATCCTATCAATCTCTATTACAAAGGTTAGGGCGTTTCTTATCTCCATTCCAGGGAGTAAAGATTATGTAGCTTAAGCATGATTGTTTGTAGTGATTAACTACCCGCCTGGCACTTAGTTAAGGAGTTTCATCCCCTCCCTGACTTCAGGGAAAAATTCCTACCTGGGGAAACAACCTTTCTCGGGGAGGTGACCTTGGTTAAAACACAGCGCCAAGAAGGTGAGCAAACATATTAAGAACAGTATTCCATATATGCCAGGCCCTTGAAACAGCAAGGATGGACCGGCTCCCGGCAAGTTTCTTTCATTCTCAATTGCATGTAAGGAAACATGCCACGCGGCCTCTAACAGTAAACAAGGTGCTGCTGGGGAGGATCATTGGTCTGAAAAAACGCTGAAGTATGGAGAAATAAGGAGGACAAAATAACTGATCTGAGAGAGTCCTAGTGGAGCTGCCTACATTGCAAATGCTTGGTGAGTGTGAGATACAGTTTTCCCGAGAGTTTAGGACACCAGTGCAGGTTAATTGGTTTCCGATGATCTTGCCTGAGGCTTCCAGTGTTGTGCCTCTGGTTACAGAGCGGATTACACACTAGGGTAGGAGAGCCTGGATCCAAAGGCAGTGTAAGTGACCATGCAGGTCAGTGAGTAGCTGACACATAAATGCACATGTGCCCTGAGAGCTTCCTCAGGCCTGATGGAACTTGTCAGTGCACCCTTTGAGGAGGGTTGAATTTTGTAGGTCTGTCATTCCGAGAACACAAAGTCCCTATACAGAGAAACTGCAAATCAATAGATGATTATAGAATATGTTAGGAAAATAAGGAATAAACACTTTCCTTCTTTCAGAACAACTGAGGAGCAAGAAGAAGGAAGAAATGGTGAGAAAGCATTTGTCTTTCTTATCTCACTCAGAGCTATTGGGACCATATATCTGGTCTTTATGGAAAGATGAGGGAGACTAAGATATGTTGACATTTTAAATAGACATTAAGTCTTATCATAAACTAATATATCTAAATAATTAAAATGACATAAGTAGTTATTGGAAGCAGGCTGAAATATCAATAAAGGAGAACTATTATTTATCAGAAAAAATGGTTTCACAGAGCATAGTTGATAATTAATATTGCAAAAATAAGACAGAATGATATTTATAACTCAACAAATAGAAATTTTGAAACATTTATTTTACTTTATGTATATATAGACACATGTATATGTATATGTATATGTATATGAATATGTATATGTATATGTGGATATGTGTATAATTAACTCTTTTCTGTACTTTTCTGATCCTTAAAATTTTCTATAGATATTGGGATATACATATCAGAAATTTAAATTTAATACATAAATATTTATTTACTTCATTCATATTTGTGATAAAACTAACATAATAATGGGCTATTATTATGCTTTATATCATTGGTACTTGCAACACTGTAATACAGGACATCACTCTCCTAATGTACAACATGTCTAATTGTCATTCACACCACAAGTGGATTTGCCATGGTGACATCTGACCAGAGCAAGGGTACAAGATTTTAAAAGCTTTAAAACCCCATAGATTTTGTTAGTTTTCTCATCGTCTCCAAGGTCATAATTATTCAGAAACGTGGAGAAATGTATTACCTAAGGGATTGATAGAGATCATATAGCCTACTCACTTTAATATTAAAAGGTGCACTTTCTTGTGAAATTAAAAACTTTCACAAAGACTAAAAGCAACAGAAGAGATGCATTCAGGCAAAGTTATTAAAAATGCCCTACAGCTATGATCTGTAAGATTGGAAGTTTGGAATCTGATGGGAATTAAATGTGTCACTTCGCACTCTATTCCAGTATTCACATCTTTTAAATTTTTAATGTTAAAACAAAGCCTAGCCTACAACTTTAAATTTGAATGTCAGTAGAAGACATTTTAAATCATTTATAACAATGTGTAATTTCAGAATTTTATCTAAAGTGAGACAAACCTTTCAAATAAAACCATTTCAGCAAATTTATTATTAAAATATTGTTTTAACCAGAGTTTATCATAAAAGATAAGCTACTTTGTTTTACATTAAATTATCATTACTCCCTTAAAAATATACCCTTCTATTTTGAATTTTCCCTGGTAACACTAGTGTAGGGAGCCATAGTGATGCAAATATATTCTTAAGAAGTTTTATTTATTTATTTTTATTTTTTTACATTATCTAGTCTACAAGTATTTTCTGATTGTCCACTACTTCCATGAACCACTCAGAGTTCTATGAGTGTGGCAATGGGGGAAAAAAAATCCCATTTTTGGGGGTACATACAACTGGAGAGAAATTGATAATAACCAAATAAATAAAATGCCAAGTACCATTAAGTGATGTGAATGTGACTAAAGTCAATGAAGAAGTTAGAAAGTAAAAAGGATGGGTGATGATGAAACCAGGGTTGGTTTTAGAAACATTTGACTTATGCTGTCACACATGGCTCGACATTCAGAAAGACCTTGTGTTTAGCTTAATGCCCTGATTTCACTGTCTTGAAATTCTTAATGCTTTTTGATAAGGAGACACCTCTGCTGTGGCCCTGCCAGCTACAGCTTTGTCCGGAAGGACATCTGGTCTAATTAGCATATTGTACATTTATTATTATAGACTAGTGGCCTGGTGCATGAAATTCATGCACACTAAAAGGGAATTAATTAGAGGAAATATTTTAATATTGCTATTTGCCCTTTCTTTATAATAGAAATGTCAGAGATGAAAGAAAATTAGTAAAATGTATATGAAAATATCCCTCCTTTTAGAGTCTGGGGCGTGCCACGGGACACAGAGTCAAGTCGCCGCCCACCCGCACATGCTTCGAAATCACAGGAGACCCAGACCCGGCCAGCCCCACCACTGTCAAGGCCCTCTGGGCCGGGCGCGCAGCCTCAGGTCCCCCAGCCCAGTGCTGGGCAGGGGCACAGCCTCAGGTCCCCCATCAAGCCCCTCCAGACAGGGGGTGCTGCTTCAGGTCCCATGTCAAACCCTGTTGATGAGGGGTGCAGCCTCAGGTCCCTCAGCACAGCCTCAGGTCGCCCAGCCTGGTGTCGGGGTGGGGGCAGTGGCCTGAGGTCCCACAGCCCAGTGCTGGGGAAGGGAGCGCAGCCTGAGGTCCCCCATTAAGCCCCGCTGAGGTTGGGGGCATGGCCTGAGGTCCCTCGGTCCGGCACTGGGGCTGGGGGCACGGCCTGAGGTCCCCTGCCCAGGCCAGGTGCCATGCAGCCTCAGGTCTCTGCTGTACAGTCATTACATGATGGCATCTCAATTAATTTGCATATTATCCTATTATTAGATAGACTAGTGGCCCAGTGCACACAATTTGTGCATATTAAAAGGGAATTGATTAGAGGAACTATTTTAATATTGTTATTTGCCTTTTCTCTATAATAGAAGTGTCAGAGATGAAAGAAAATTAGTAAAATGTGTATGAAAACCTTCCTCCTGTCAGAGTCTGAGGTGTGCCACGGGACCCATAGTCCCGCCCACCCATGTGTGCCTTGAAATCGCACAGACCCAGACCTGGCTGGCCCCACCCACATTGGGCGAGATCCAGACCCGGCCAGCCCCACCCTTGTCAAACCCCGCTGGGCAGGGGTGCAGCTTCAGGTCCCCTGGCCTGGTGCCAGGTGGGGGGTGCAGCCTCAGGTCTTATGTCAAGCCCCACTGGGCAAGGGGTGCAGCCTCAGGTCCCCTGTCAAGCCCCACTGGGCAGGGGGTGCAGCCTCAGGTCTCCCATCCTGGTGCTGGGGCGGGGGGCATGGTCTGAGGTCCTCTGGCCTGGTGCCAGGGAGAGGGGCACGGCCTCAGGTCCCCCAGTCCAGGGAGAAGGGCATGGCCTGAGGTCAACTGGGCGGGGAGCATGGCATGACATCCCCCGGGCCAGCGCTGGGGCGGGGGACATGGCCTGAGGTGCCCCAGCCCAAGGCCAGGGCTGGGGGCACAACCTGAGGTCCCCTGGCCTGGCACCGGGATAGGGGTGAACCTTGAGGTCCCCAATCAAGCCCCACCAGGTGGAGGGCACAGCCTGAGGTCCCCTGGCCTGGGCTGGGGTGGGGGACATGCCTTGAGGTCCCCCGTCAAGCCCCGCTGCGTGGGGGACGCGGCGTGAGGTCCCCTGTCAAGTCTTGCTGGGCAGGGGGCACATCCTGTGGTCCCAAGGCCTGGTATCGGGGCAGGGTTGTGGCCTAAGGTCCTCCTGTCAAGCCCTGCTGGGCACGGCCGAGGTCCCATGACAAGCTCCACCCGGCGGGGGGTGCAGCCTCAGGTTCCCTGCCCCAGCCCAGTGACACACAGCCTCAGGTCCCTGCTGATTGCTCGTTAAGGCTTGTTATAGGAATTCAGCCTCCGCTGTGGGCACAGCCATCTTGTGTTACAGGATTCCCGCCTCTGCTGGGGGCACAGCCATCTTGTGTTATGGGATCCTCACCTCCTCTGTGGGTGCAGCCATCTTGTTATGGCATGAGGTCAATTTGTATATTCCCTCTATATGAGATAGGATAGGGTGGCTCAGGAAAGGCATATCTGAGAGAAGCTTAAGACATATTTGTGTATCTTCCCCAGTGATTCCAGGAAGAACATTTCATAGGGAATAACAAATGTAACATCCTGTAAAATTTGGAGGAATAACAGAAATGTTAGTAGGGTTGAGGGAGAGAGAATTTGGTAGGGTCTTAGAAGCAGGGAGCAGGGCAGACTTTGGCCAGGGAGTATGGCCTCTTCAAAGTAAGGACTTTGTGTTTTAGCTTGAGTGAGACAATAACTTTTGAAGAATTTTGAGGAGAGTAGCATGATCTGAAATACTTTTGAGAATTGGTTTAGATATGGAAGGAAACTAATTTACTAATCTTGATAAGAGTTGATATGTAGAGAGTAAACTACATATGGGAAAAGTGTAGACTAGAGATAGGATAAGAGACGGTCTAAAGAAGATGAAAAGTTAGAATAATGAAACAGTTGAGGCTCAGTTCCTGCAATCATCCTGTGGAAATTCCCAAACTGCCTCAGACACATCTAGTGTATATTTGTGAATGTTTTTGTTGTTTTTGGGGTGGAATGAGATATAATCATGAGGTCTTATATACTGTCCATTTCTCTTTAATGCCATGTTTGTGTAAGTCTCTTAACAAGGTTATTGTTTTGACCTCAGAATTTTCCCCCTCCCCTAAAAAAGGAAGCGTAAAGTCCAGATTTGTAACCCTCAATTTAGACCTACATAACCAAAATTGTTGGCACTCTAGGAGCTCATACTTCTACACAAAACATTTCCTCCATATAATTAGTAGAGGCCCGGTGGTTCCTCAGCCTGGCCTGCACCCTCGCTAATCCAGGACCCCTCGGGGGATGTCTGACTGCAGGATGGGGCCTAAACCGGCAGTCGGACATCCCTCTTGCAATCTGGGAACGCTGGCTCCTAACCGCTCACCTGCCTGCCTGCCTGATTGCCCCTAACCACCTCTGCCTGCCAGCCTGATGCCCCTAACTGCTCTCCTGCTAGCCTGATCACCCCTAACTACCCTCCTCTGCCAGCCTGATTGCCCCTAACTGCCTCTGCCTCTGCCCCTGCCACCATGGCTTTTTCTGGAAGGACGTCCAGAAGATGTCTGGAAGATGTCCAGTCTAATTAGCATATTACCCTTTTTTTAGTATAGATTTTAGAGACTTTTTTGAAAATCAGTAGGCCACTTAAGTCAGGTCCTCTTTTTTAAAAAATCTTTATTGTTGAAAGTATTACATATGTCCCCTTTTTTCCCCCCATTGACCTCTTCTGGCCTGCCCCTGGTCCCCCATCCCCCATCCCACAAGGCCTCTTTTTGGATGCCCTAGTCCATTTCATTGATTTATGTGTCTGTCCTTATGCCAACACCACACTGCCTCAATTACTGTAGCTTTATAAAATTATTGAAAGCAATATGTACAAATCAAATTTGATTTTCATTTTCAAATTTTTTTTAGGTCATTTACCATTTTATATAAATCTTAAAGTAAACCTTTTAATGTATCCAAAATACTTATTAGGATATTGATGGTATTGTACTACATCTACAGAAAAACTTTGAGAGGATTGCAATCATAACAATATTTAGTTCTCCAACCCATGATCTCAGTATTCAGGACTTCTTTAAATGTGATTGCAATATTTAATATGTTCCATTATATAGCTTTTGCACATTTTGTCTTAACTTTATTCCTATGTCTTTTAAAATGATATTGTGATGGGATCTTCAAAATATATTTCAATTATTTAGCTAATTGGTAGAATTATATTGACCTTATGTCTTGCTATGTAAATGGATTTAATCTAATAAAAAGGTGATAATATCTGGAATGCTTTTTATTTTATCTGTAACTAAATCTGACATTGATGTGTTGGTCATTTCTCTTTAAAACCTTGGATATCTATTTATTTTCCTTATTGTGAAACATAAATCTAAATATCAAGATAAGAGTGAAAGCCCCTTACTGAGCAAAAGATATATTTGAGGACATATTTAGGAAGTAACAAATTAGTGTTAATTCATATGTGTGCAGTCACACAATGAGAATCCATAGAAATACAAAATTGTACAAGCTTTGATTAAAAGTTATAGAATAATTATTGTGACAAGGATGTAGGATATTAAAATTGTAGATAACTCAAGTAAATAATTTTTATTAGCAACTATTATTAATTGCACGAAATATTATTGTAAAAAGACATCAAATCTGTGCCCCTGGGGGAAAAAAAAACTCCATGCAAATTAGAATTTGTTTGCCTGGCATTCAGAGGAGCAAGTAAATAAACACAATATTGGATATTTCAGAAATACTAGTAGAATGCAATAGTTTAATGTGATCACTAGGTAGACTTTGCGATGTATGGAAGCTTGGAAATGGAGCCAACTTCACTGAACATTTTCAGTTTTGGCTAGTGTATAAAGTGGTCCAAATTGTTATACATGACACATGATATTCTCTAATGCTTGTTGTATATTAAATGACATGCTTTTATTTTTACATGAAAATATTAATGACTTGATAGCTTTCCTAATAGATTATATTTTTCAAAAGCTTTTTAAGTTGATACGGTAAACTGAATTCATGACTTGACTTCATAACATGTTAAAAAGAAAAGAAACAAAATTATTCCATTCTGATTTTATTCCTAACTGAATGTTAGGATTATTCATTTTTTGAACAAAGAATTGTGGGAAGGGAATGCTACTCACATTATGAGATTTTTTTATATATGTATACACTATGCTATAATATAAAAGTAGAATGTATTAATATATATCTATTATGATTTCCCAAAGTTTTGATATGTAGGCTGTGATCACTCTTATGTATTCTGGGTTTTGTTTAAATATATATATATTTCAAATATCTACATACTTTATTGTTTATCAGGCAATCACAGTAGCTTTTCAAAAAATATATTTTTGTTGATTTCAGAGAGGAAGAGAGAGGGAGATAGAAACATCAATGATGAGAGAGAATCATTAATTATCTGCCTCCTACATGCCCCTACTGGGGATTGAGCCTGAAACCCAGGCATGTTCCCAAACTGGGAATTGAGCCATGAGCTCCTGGTTCATAGGTCAGTGCTCAACCACTGAGCTATTCCAGCCTGGCACAGTAGCTTTTTGTGTGCTGCTAAATTAAATTTAGTAGGAAGAAACAATTGAGCCTTTAAGTGTTTAGTAGCCATCTTCATTGAAACAAAGTATCAAAGAGACTAGGACCCTAGTTTGAAAAAGTGCAAGATCAGAGTGCCAGCATGGCCTGGTTCTAATGAAAGTTTTCTGGCTTATAGATGACCAAATTATTGCTATGCCCTCAACAAGTAATAAAACTGTGAAAAATAAATTGGATGTTACTTAGAAATTATCTATAAATTTGAACCCATTTATTTAAGTAGCAACTATCCTATCAATTACTAGCAGAAAGCTAATACTATTTTATAAAAAATTTAATTGAATTATAAAACAAATATATCTCATAAAGGCAGCATTAGATTACATAAAAGGCATTCCATTTTTTGTATACTTATGTATGTTAAATTATACACCTTTTTCATAAGCAAATACAAAGCAGCAGCTGGCTTCTGACATTTAAACAGGTTTTCTTTTACTTTCATGATTTTTCTGCTTTCAGTTGCTGCACTGTTCTATTTTATTTTACATGAAGTGAACAAACCACACTGTGTAGTGATGATTTTTAAAGCATGATTACAACCTAAAAATCAAATATTTTTAATCAATATGGTCATCATATTAATTAAGTAATTTCTTCTTTTAAAAAAAAAGATAATATGTTTCCTTCCCTCACTACATTTACCAAGTATTGCTATGCTCATGTTTGGAATAGACAGATATGATATCCCCTGTGAATTTAATCTGATCAATCATACAAAACATTTTTTGTTTAAAAAAAAATTGCAGTCACTTTTCTCATTTAATGGCTGGTAATAACAATGGCTAAGATGTTTGCTTGTTAATATCTTTTTCTGGTTAATGAGTGTTTCCAACTATTTTTAGTACATTTCTCAATCATATCTTAAAAATTCAGGCTGAACTTATTCTCAGAAAAATGATTTTCTAAGCATATTTTAAAAGTGTTGGCACATAGATTAAAAAAAACTGACTTAATTGAGTTAGCTGGTATATGTACATAAAATCTAATAAAATGATTCTGGCTCTGATTAATTCTGTGTAGATGCTAGATACCTGGTGCTTGATCGAGCTGACAGAGCAATCATATTTTCATTCTTCTGAGTGGTCCTATAAAATCATCTGAGCTGAATTAATTTCTTATAATTATGTACATTAAAGTTAATAATAGACAGTTGAGATAATAATGAAACAGTATTCTCTATATAGAAATATTGTGTCATTATATCACTTACCCAAAGTATGGATGAGTGTATGAATGAGTATTTACATTTTATATTTTGAATATGTTATATTTTAACAGAGCTGAGTAAACATACATAACTCCAGATACTTAACAGTGAAATGAGACGATTCCATGTCTTACTGAATAGAAGAGTAATTGATCCATTCTTTAGAAGATTTGAACTGAAATATGATTTTAGATTGACTGTAAACACATGAATGATCTAATTCTTATATTTTGTGGACTTAGAGGTAATTTAACCCAAGACAGAGAATATTTACTTTTAAAATTTTTGGGGATATATATATATATATATATATATATATATATATATATGCTTATCTTAGATTTTTGTATATAGATAAATATAGATGCAGATACAGTATAGATATATACAGATCAATAAATATATATTACTTCATCCAAGCAGAGATGAAATATATTCATGTGTGCATATGTATACACACACATACACACATTTGTATATACATACCTTAATTTAGAAGAGGCATTGAACCACATGAATGTGGGTATGCATGTATATGTGTATACACATACAAATATTTATATGTATGTGCATGCACATTTCATTTATGTTTGATATATTTACATATATATGAAACAGTGTGTGTAAAATATATGTGTGATGCAGTTCACAGTTTTTTACTTACTCTACATTTTGACACAAAGTTCTGTAGAACCACCTGAAAGGATTATGGGCAAGAAGGAGAAACATGATTTAAAGCCAGTCTTCCCACATTTTGCTTCAAAGGGAAGAGTTTCCACAATAATTTATATGTTCAAGTGACTTACAATTTATTTTAGTTGTTACTCTGTTGCTTTTTAAAAATCTATTTTTATTGATTTCAGAGAGGAACGAAGAGGGAGAGATATAGAAACATCAATGAAGAGAGAGAATCATTGATCGGTTGCCTCCTGCACGCCCCCTACTGGGGACTGAGCCTGCAACCCAGGCATGTACCCTTGACCGGAATTGAAGTCGGGACCCTTCAGTCCACAGGCCAACACTCTATCCACTGAGCCAAACCGGGTAGGGCCTGATTCATCCTTGGAATACTCAAAACAGGACAAGATTGCTTGCAAATTTTCTGTTGAAATTGCATATTTTAGTAAAGAAAGAGATAATTAATTCTTGTAAGTGTGCTCTGATATTTATAAAATTTAATTATATTCACCTAGGGAGTATGCATATACAGATATACATGTATGCCAGTATAATTTTATTATGCATTCTAGATTTTTGTTAGTTTTTAATACTTAAATGAGCTTTCTCTATCAAATCTTTCAATTTTTCTAAAATGTCTAAGCTACAGCATTATTTTCCTTTTAATGGTCTTAGATATTAAAATGTTAATACCCATTATGTCTCCAGATATTTTTTTTTTATTTGTCTATTACAGTTAGCAGGACATTTACTTTTTGTATCAAATACTTAATTGAGAAGTTGTCACTTGCTTTCCAGTATTAAAGTCATTATCATTTGCCTTTAAGAGGATCTCTGAAATGCTTCAAATATATCATCACATCATTAGTAGTACCCTCATTATGCATCTTTCAATGCTCATTTAAAAGAATGTTACATTTAACTAAATTGACATTTTTCTGACATAAAAACCACAGGTTGTATTATTGACTGATTAGATATAAAGAAGACATATCTCTAGTGTCACTTCCAGTATCATAAAAAGTTTAACTTGACTAATTAGAAAAACACTATCAACATTGCAAAAACTGACATAGTAGGTATTTATTTTCTGTAAAGAGAGATTTGTAATGTAGCTTCAAAAATGATAAAACACATCAGCTATGGTAAACAAAAATATTTTCATTTCAGTTCTCAAATGTTTATCTCATTAGTTGCACACACACACACACACACACACACACACACACACTGTGTGCTAAATTTATTCATTATACATAAAACAAAAATCATTATAAAGAAGCATTTAGAGGGCAAAAAGCATAATGCAAAATTTTAAATGTATTCTTGTGATAATACAATACCTGAATAATATAAATTTTAATTTATAATTATTTTAATTGATAGTTTGTTTTATATTATATTGTGTGGTTAAACAGAATTTTTATAAGAATACTTTGATTGGCTATATCTTACATAATAATAGACAAAAATGTAAATTAACCATCCCTCCACTATGCTCACCAGCCAATCAGGAGAGTATGCAAATTAACCCAACAAAGATGGCGGTTAATTTGCATATGTAGGGGCAAAGCAGCAGAGCAAAGACTGAAGGCTCCGTCCAGAGCTGTGAAGACTGAAGGCTCCGGCTGGAGCGAAGGCCTCCGTCCCAGGTGCCGGAGGAAAACCGGTGCTGGCAGCCAGGGGACGGGAAGGCCTATTGCACAAATTTCTTCATGCAACAGGCCTCTAGTATTGAAATAAATCACTTGGGTAAATTTGCCATTAAACTGTTATAGTAACAGAAATATGAATCTCTGTGTTGTATTTGTGCATCTATGTTATATTAATGATTAGAACTCAATGAAGGGTGAATGTATACAACATAAAAATTGCAGTCTACTTTATCCTATATAATAAAAGGCTAATATGTAAATCTATCAAACGACAGAACGACTAGTTGCTATGAGGCGCATTGATCACCGGGGGGCAGATGCTCAGTGTAGGAGCTGCTCCGAGTGGTCAGTGTGCTCTCACAGGGGGAGCGCCACTCAGCCAGAAGCCCTGAGCCAGGCTCACGGCTGACGAGTGCAGCAGTGGTGGCAGGAGCCTTTTTAGGCCTCTGCTGCAGTGCTAAGGATGTTCGACTGCCAGCTTAGGCCCTGGGGAGCAGGCCTAAGCCATTAGTCAGACATCCCCCAAGGGCTCCTGGACTGTGAGAGGGCATAGGCTGGGCTGAGGGAACCTCCCCCACCCCCAATACATGAAATCTGTGTACTGGGCCTCTAGTAAGATATATTTATAAAGCAACTATTCAATAACATTCTGAGAATATATGTTGTTACTGCAAAGACCCTTGGTAGCCTCTTTTACACAGAGGCCATTCATGACGTCACTAACTAGACTATGCAGTGATAGTTATTACCACACCTTTTTGCTTTTATTCACATATGCCCTAGATCATCTATGACAAAGGTAATTAGTTATCATAATTACATCAAAAGTGGTTATTTTGTTATGGAAAAATTATCATCTTTGAATAAGAATCTGATAGTTTCAACCCCTATTTTGTAGTTTTGATTTATCTGGAATGTGGGTTATTCATCAGATACAATATATTGAAAATATATGAGGGACAAAAACTAGAAGTTGTCCTAATTTTAGATGACCTACAGTGATCTTTTGAACAAAGTTATTTAATAAGTAACTTATATGTCACAGTACAATTGATTGTCATTTTTTAGGCCTATTTTATTTGTTTTGTTTTAGCTTTTAGGTTACAAAAATGTCTATTAGTAAATATATTGCATTTCTTTATTTTCAAGCTGAAATGGTTTTGTGTTGAGTAATAACCTGAAAGAATTCAACAGAACTATTAATATATTAAAGCACTTTAAACATTCTTTTAATTAATATTTATAGAACATCTTTTATGAGTTAGGCATTTTCTAATAATTTCTATTCATGATAAGAATATAACACTTTTGATTTCAAGATGTTGCCTGATTTATGAGGAGATTAAAAGCAATGATTCAGTCCTGACTGGGTGATCCAGTTGGTTGGAATATCATCCCATACAACAAAAAATAAAAAAAAAGATTGCAGATTCAATTCCTGGTCAGGGCACATTCCTAGATTGTAGGTTTAATCCGCCATTGGGGAACATATGGGAGGCAAGAGATTGATGTTTCCCTCACACATCAATGTCTCTCTTTCTTTCTCTGCCTCCCACTATCTCTAAAATGAATAAATACATCCTTGGGTATGGATAAAAAAATAATAAATAGATAGATAGATAGATAGATAAATAATAAGTAAATGACACAGCTGTAATATAGTGTGATAGCTGACATAAACCAGTGGTATAAAATAATGTGTAATCAAGGCATTGAGGAGTGTTTAATTCTGTTTCTGGGAGTATTTAGAAAAGATTTTGGTGAACTGGGTAAGAAATACATAGCTCAGAAGAAAAAAGGGGGAACTGACTTAGGTAGAAAGAAAACATCGATTTGTCAAATGAAAAAATAAACTTCTTTAAATAAGATAATAGATCATTCTTTTTTAAAAATATATTTTATTGATTTTTTACAGAGAGGAAGGGAGAGAGATAGAGAGTTAGAAACATCGATGAGAGAGAAACATCAATCAGCTGCCTCCTGCACATCCCCCACTGGGGATGTGCCCGCAACCCAGGTACATGCCCTTGACCGGAATCGAACCTGGGACCTTTCAGTACACAGGCCGACGCTCTATCCACTGAGCCAAACCGGTTTTGGCAATAGATCATTCTTTAAATATTTGTATACCTCATGCATGATAAAAAAAACATAAGTTTCTCCAGTATTTAAATATATTTGAAAAATGTTAAATGTCTAAGGAGTTCATTATAATCATGCCTAAGATTGTTGATTCACTAAATGTTTAAACCCATTAAACAAAAGTGTACACAGACTATTACAATTAATACAAATCAATAAACTTGTGATAACATAATTAACTGAATTTAACTATCATGGATTTGATTCAATAAATATACTAATTGTTGCTTTATTTTTATGGAGCTCAGTGTATTTTGTTGTATATTTTTGGTATTTATTTGTTTGTAATCCTAGTTCTAGATTTCCACAAAGCAAAAATAAAACAAAACGAAAATAGGAGACAATGTAGAAAGAGATTTCTCCTTTTTTTTTTCTTTCAGTTTTGCTACATTTTAATAGTAGGTTTTTTGAGGGAGAATTTTTTAGGTCTTGTCAGTGACATCAAACAAAAGGAAATCAGTTATCATAATTACATCAGGGTACGGAGTGCTGTACCGCACCTCAGTTTACATGACATGGAGAAAGTGTGGCTCTTGCCCCTTGAGGGGCTTACAGTCTGGGGGGCTGACAACTCACAGTGTAAGAGTTGAGTGAACAACAAAGTTATTTAAGTCAATTCCTCAACCCCTCCAGCTATTGTGGACCAAACCATTTTGAAATTAATCTAATCAAGATGAGAGACCAGACTAAATCTGGCTGAGAATTCTTTCAGGCTCCTAAAGTTTCTGACATCCATCTCAGTAAATGGAATTGACCCAACAGGCAACTGAAAGACTAGATCTCTTGAAGTGCAAGGGCTAGCACAACTTAATTGTGGTTACTTATTTTAAAAAGCAAACATACTGAACAGTATGACAGGTTATTACACTAGTTTAAAAACAGGCCAAGTATTGCACCATTCCCCTCGTGCTAGCACTGGTCATTGAAAGTAGTGATATTTACTATGTGGGCTCTACATCTAATCCACAGAAAGCCCACCCCAGACTTAATGTTCTGTGTATCAAATAGGTGCCTTGTGTATACTATGAAAGTTTTATTTATGCCCCATTAAGTAAAAAATAATCTAAATAGTCAGATAATAACAAGCTAATGACCTGCATATTTCAATATGGATGAATGGTGATATATCTAAACAGGAAATAAATGGCAAGCCTATCTATCTATGTAATAAATAATAAATAAATAAATAAATAGCCGAAACTGGTTTGGCTCAGTGGATAGAGCGTTGGCCTGCGGACTGAAAGGTCCCAGGTTCGATTCTGGTCATGGGCATGTACCTGGGTTGCAGACACTACCCCAGTGGGGGATGTGCAGGAGGCAGCTGATCGATGTTTCTCTCTCATCGATGTTTCTAACTCTCTATCTCTCTCCCTTCTTCTCTATAAAAAAATCAATAAAATATATTTTAAAAAAATAGTAGAGTATCTCCAAATCTCACATAATCATCGCTATAAGAGGTATGCAGGTTTCCAGGTTTCACAATCAATTGTCAGAAAACAGCAGTTATTCCTGCAGTATCTAGTTAGCATCTGACTCAAATTATTTTTAGATTACATGACTTAGAAGACATTATTAACCCATCTAAAAATTGGTAATTATTCTGAGATGGTTCCGCATTAACCCTAGAATCACTATCAGAAAGAATAACAATGTGATGTAGAAGAACAGCAAATCAACATGACTAAAAATATGCTCACTTTCAGAAACAATCTTGACATCTGGAAAAATCACAGCTACAACCTGGGAACACCCCCATATGGATACCGATCCCAAGGCACACTCTGAGCAGGAAAAGGATGAAATCGGGTTAACTTAGGCCACCTTCAAGGGGTAGCCTAGAAATTTACTTCTCAGACAGCATAACTGGTCCAAACTCTCCAAAGCAGTTTCATACTATCCTACTCACATCAGCCCAAAGTTTGACATTAATTCAAAAAAACCAAAAGAGCATAGTGGAGCAGAAGGGAACAGATGTGTAAACTCTAGTACATTCTTATCGCTATAATAAGGTTGAAGATGAGCACATCCACCCACAACAGTATTGTCCCAGGAAGCAGGGCAGTAGTGGTCAATTAGAAAAGAGAATATTAACTGCACAATCAATAGAAAAGTAAAAACATGTTTCAAAACCTACATACAATAAGCCTGTATCCAAAGGACTCTTACATGTCAGTGATGTGCGGGATGTAGATTCTGTGCTACAGCTTTGCAGTTGATTCCCTCGGACCCACTGGCCTGGCACCGCCTGCTTCCTGCCTGCTGAAGGGAGAGGATTCTACTCAGAGCTACGATGTTCCTAGTGAGTGGTAAAATTCACAGAAGTTCCAAGTTATTCATGTCAGGGTCATTCCTTGTGCGAAGTTTGATGTAGATGAAGATAAAGTGGTTTCTTGGTCAATAATTGCAATTTTTTTCTTTTAAAATCAGTGGGTTTCGTGTATAGTTCTACTACAGTGGGCCCAGGTTTAATTTCATCCATCTTCATGAAAGCGATGCACTTGGTACTGATAAAACTTTTTGGGGGCTTGTAGTGTTTGAGTTCAAAGAAGATAGCTGCCCCTTTGGTTAATTTTTCAACATGCTTCTGGAGCTCAATGTCCACATTAAAAGGAACATATGTATCTTCTTTTCTTTCTTTTTTTACAGAGAGGAAGGGAGAGGGATAGAGAGTTAGAAACATCAATCAGCTGCCTCCTGCACACCCGCTCCTGGGATGTGCCCGCAACCAAGGGTACATGCCCTTGACTGGAATCGAACCTGGGACCTTTCGGTCCGAAGGCTGACGCTCTATCCACTGAGCCAAAAACGGTTAGGGCTGTATCTGCTTTTCTTGAAGCCCAGGGGTATCTTGCACAGGAGTTAAATTGTGCGGTTCGGATCTTTTACACTGACTGTGATCAGTGCATTGTCCAGCATCTTTCAGACGCATCTTCTCGTTTCTGATAGTAAGTCATTCTTGGTTCTGACCGCAACCTTGGTAATAAAGTACCGGTAACTCTAGCAGGAAAGGAATCAGGAGACCCGCTCCAGCACCACCCTCTTCTTCATCTTCTTCAAATTCCAAATTCTCTTCTTCACCAGGTGCTAAAATTCTTAAGGGGACAGGCTGCACGTCAAATGGGAATTCTTTATTATAGGTAAGGTGGTTCTTTATTATGGGAATTCTTTAGGATTGGTTCTAGCTGCTTCAGGTCCTCCAGTTTAAATTCTTGGACTGTGTGGACTGTAAAGCTGCACTTCGTAATTCCAAGCATGTTGCAATTTTGCCCATGGTTTTCTTTAGATCGTCTGTGAATTCAGAATTATTGTGTTGAGCTTGGGCCTCTTTCTGTAGATGTCTTGCTAATATCTGATACTCGTCTATCACCTCCACCAGCTGGCCCCAGGAGTCAAAGTCGGGCCTCTCCTAAAACTGGCGCCCAGCGCTGCAGCGGACTCCGGGTACCTCCGACACAGCCGGTCCCCACCGTAGGGCGCCATCCTCCCCGGGCCGGGCCGGCCCCTACATTAACAGGGCCCAGAGGAACCGCTCAGGCCCCCGCCGCCACCCACCGAGGAGCCACCCCGAGATTTATTCTTAATAAGATCTTGTTCCATTCACAGGTTATTTCTTTCTCTCTTTCTTTCTCTCTCTCCTTTCTTTCTTTCTCTTTCTCTTTCTCCTTCCTTCCTTCCTTCCTTCCTTCCTTCCTTCCTTCCTTCCTTCCTTCCTTCCTCTTTCTTTCTTTCTTTCTTTCTTTCTTTCTTTCTTTCTTTCTTTCTTTCTTTCTTTTCTTCCTTCCTTCCTTCCTTCCTTCCTTCCTTCCTTCCTTCCTTCCTTCCTTCCTTCCTTCCTTCTTCCTTTCTTTCTTCTTTCTTTCTTTCTTTCTTTCTTTCTTTCTTTCTTTCTTTCTTTCTTTCTTTCTTTCTTTCTTTCTTTCTTCTTTTCTTCTTCCTCTTCTTCCTCTACTTCCTCTACTTCCTCCACTTCCTTTTCTCTCTTCCTCCTCCTTCTTCTAAATTTATTTTTCTTTATTGATTAAGGTATTACATATCTGTCCTTATCCCCTCATTGCCCCCCCCCCCCATGCCCTGTGTCTGTGTCCATTGGTTAGGCTTATATGCATGCATAGAAGTCCTTTGGTTGATCTCTCCCCCTTCCCCCACCCTCTCCTGCTTTCCCTCTGAGGATTGATGGTCTGATCAATGATTCTCTGTACTTGCTTCTTTTAAAAAAATGTTTTTATTGATTTTTAGAGAGGAAGAGGTTGATCTCTCTCTCTCTCTCTCTCTCTCTCTCTCTCTCTCTCTCTCTTTCTCTCCCTCCCTTCCTCTCTCTGAAATCAACAAAAACATTTTTTAAAAAAAGACAAAATAATAGGGAAGGAGCAAAGGGAAGGCCAGACATTATAGGCATGTGCCTTGCAAAACACTGGGGGAAGGACACTGGACAGGGGGGAAAATAGACTCATACCCAGTAAAGTTGGGGAGACTAGTGAAGGCGCTTGCTGTCAATCACACCTGGGGACAAAGGTGTTAGCAAGAAGGGGCATGGCCACTGCAGGCCTGTGAAAATTTGGAATACCTGACCTCCTAAACAAAGCGGTTCACTCTTGCGTGCTCTAAACTCTCTTGGGAGACATGTGACTCTGGGCTTGTGGGGTTCTTTTGCTCCTGCTTCCTTGCATTCACCCACATGGACCATGGCCATGCAGACCCCCCCTCCCTCCCCCCCCTCCACACACACATACAATGAACTAATGGGCTGCAGCTAGCCTAATGCAGTACTGGACTCTGCTCCTGCATGGAGCAGAAACTCTGGTCATGGCTTTGTTTTTAGCTTTACTGAAACTCCAGCTACACTTCTATGACTGGACTAAGGAAAATGGGGCTTTGGAAACACAAGGATTTAATTTCACCCAAATAAAAATTACTCAGCCCAGCCAGTGTTGCTCAGTGGTTGAGTGCTGTCCTATGAACCAGGAGGTCATGGTTTGATTCCCAGTCAGGGCACATGCCTGGGTTGCGGGCTCAATCCCCAGTAGGGGACATGCAGGAGGCAGCTGATTGATGATTCTCTCTCATTGATGTTTTTATCTCTCTCTTCCTCTCCCTTCCTCTTTCTGAAATCAATAAAAACATATAAAATATTTTAAGGAAGATATACTATAATTTGATTTATAAGTACTTCTTAAATAAACTGAACCCTTAAGGATATTCATCACACAGTTTATCAGAAGTGATAGGTTTTGACATTTTAAATGAAGGGGATATTATAGGCAAAGAGTGTATAGTGTGTTTATAAAGATTAGCAAATATTTGTTAATATGAGTCAGTAGGAGTAACTAATAAAAGGCTTTCTTCAGTAATATTTTCATCCACTTACATGAATATAATGTTGCAATGGCTATATATTTTTAAATGTGATATCTAATATTTTTTACTCAAGTTGGTTTTATTTCTTCTACCAAGAGAAAGGGTGATGAAAGGCTATGTTGCAGACAAAGGAGATGTCAGGAAAAAGACAGATGGTCATCACCCGGAAAACAAGCTGATATTTTCTTATCAACTTTTATCTCTTCTATCAGAGAAATTCCTCTGAGTTTTTAGGCTTTCAAAATATTTGACACACTATTTTAGAAATGGCGAACACTTTGTTGTAGAGCAATATATAAAATATGAGATTTGTTTTTATGTAAGTTTCCAATTTCTGTATCTCATTATTAACTTTGTTCACTCAAAATACAAAGATTATTGTTTGACTTGAGTATTCCTCTGAATAATTGTTTTGCTTTAAAAGTCAAACATGTCCTTTTCATTTGATTCTCTGAATGAATATATCAAAGTTTTTGATTCATGATAAAATGCGTTTTATTTATTTGCTCTGTTGTATGAATTATTTTGAATATTTTTAAGTTTATCTGATGATTACTCACTTTATCTTATGAAATGAGAATGTGGTAGGAAATTGGGTGGTTGTGTTAACTGGGAACAGCACCAGATGCTAGACCTTGGTTCTTCGGTTCAGCTAAGAAAAGAATTCAGAGCCCAGGAACTCAAATACAAGTGAAAGTTTGTTTAGAAAGTCAAGGGGGTAGGAGAAGTAAGCCATGGAAGAAGTAAGCCAGTTGGGCTGCCTAGACTCAAGAAATAAGGTACTCAGGCAAAAGAAGGGAGGAAGAGAAGCAAAGGAAACTGGCCTGGGGGAAGCAGAGAGGGAAAGGCTCAGGCATGTTCCAGAGAGAGAGAGCCACACTGAGTCCTTTGTTTTAAGATTTTATCTGTTTCCTGAAAGTGGGGATTTTATGGGAGGTCTCAGGGGAGGATCTCAATAGGATACTCATCAATTTTCAAGTGTGTCCTTTCAGGATCCTGGTCTCCTTTCAGGAACCTGAGCCAGAGGAGGGGGTCATTAGTCACTACAGTTGATCTTGATGTCAGCCTTCGCCTTGACCCACCTGGCCTTGACGCTTTACTGGTCCTGAAACGGAAACACAATTGTTATCTCTAGATTGACTAAAACTCCGTCTCTGTGGTCAACAGATTGAAGGCTTTGTTCTTGAGATTATTTGATTCGGGCCAGAACCTCATTGTCTTGAGGGTTTAATACTTAAGGGAGTGGCTGTGCACGGTCTTGTAAGGGAAACATATGAAGCTATTTTCCCGCCCCCCTTCTTCCTCCACTAAGGGGTCTACCACATGACTGGTGACATGCCAGGGGAGGGAAGGTCAGGGGAGGGTCTGAACTGCCTGACCATCAATACAAAAGGTCAGGATGCTTAAACTGTATGACCAGCAATATGCTAGGGATGAAAATGCCACCCTGGTTGGGGAGGTCCCATCCAAGTTTTGCCTTTTGCTAGACACCCAGGGCTTCTCACTTGGGTGACCTTTTGTTCCTACACTGCTCATGTCTGTCTAACTGCCTATTAGATTTGTCTAAGGAAAAGTCTTTGCTACAATGGTTTCTGTCAAAACAAGTCAATTTTATTTAAAGTTACTTTTTGATATTTTATATTATTATTCTTTTCTTATTAATTTAATTTTTTTTGTATAATGATTTCAGAGATAATTTTTTTCAGTTACTCTCCATTGTAAAAAAAATTGTTTCTGTGTGATAGGTGGGTAGAATAATCATTTTATTTTTTAATTTATTGGATCAATGAAATCTTTATATTTGGGCACATAATGGTAATTTGCTTAATTTCTCACCTGTCATTAAAATACTTAAAATCTTTGTGAATGACAAAGGCTTAAGCACAAAGCAGCAAATTTTAGTACCGACTTTTTAAAATCCCAAAGCACTTACTGCTCTAAAGCTCTTGCCACTTATCTATCACTTTTCATCTCTATTGCTTGATAATTGATGAAAGCTTTGCCTTTCCTATGGAATCATGAGCTCTTAAACTTCAAATGGATTCTGAAAGAAAAAAATCAATTGAAAGAAGGTATATTTGGCAGGGGCAAAATAATTTTGGGTTAAATTGTTACTAGAAAGCCTGTAAAATAAATGCACTATGTCTGAAGGACATGAATAAGAATGTTAACTGGAATAAAATATTTTTATTTTATATTTGGAAACCATCAAGAAGAGCAGAAATTGAGAAAATACAAGGGTCTTGTAAGATAAAATGGTATTTATGATTTAAAAAATGAGTTTATTAGATCCAGAGGATAAAGTATATGAATAATTCTATCAAGCTGTAGATCACATGTAAGGTCAACTTGTGGATGTCTTTTAATTTAGGTAATTTTTAGACAACAGAAATGTAATATTTTTTGCTTGGGCAATATTTGTCCTATAATATTATATTGGTTGATATGTACAAGAATTATTGAAATCAGAAAAACAGTTTAGAAGGAGATGTTAATAAAGCAAGCATGATATACTAAGGTTCAGAGTCATTATGAAGACAAATATTTTATGAGGTTTGATAACCCTGAATTGAGTAGGGCAATTAAAAAAAGGAGAAGCTCTGGACAGGTAGTTCAGTTGGTTAGAGAACTGTCCTGATACAACAAGGTTTCAGATTCAATACCCAGTCAGTACACATATAAGAATCAACCAAGGAATGCAAAATAAGTGGAACACATGATCTCACTCATATGTGAAATCTAAGTAATAAAATAAACTGATGAACAGAGTATATCCAGAGACATGGAAGCATGGAAAAGAGTGCGGAATCTCAGAGGGAAGGTGGGGAAGGGTGGGTGGGTTGGAGGTAATCAACCAAAAACCTTGTATGCATATATGCATAATCCATGGACACAGACAATAGGATGGTAAAAGACAGGAGCAGGGAGCAGGGTGGGGGTGAAGGGGGTCAAAGGGGGAAAAGGGGGTATATGTAATATTTTCAACAATAAAGAATTATTTAAAAAAATAAGTGGAACAACAAATTGATGTTTCTCTCTCCCTTCCTTTTTCTCTCTAAAAATCAATTAATCATTAAATTTTTTTTTAAGAAGGAAAGTATTGCATAGACAGCTAAAAGAGTTGAAGATTTTAATACTAAAGAAATACAAGAATGGTTGTATTACCCTATGAAAATATTTTTCTGACTAGAAAGTATGGAAATGCCTTAATTTGAGATGAACAGAAACATAAAAACTATTTTTTAATGACTGACAAGTACTTATTGAACATTTATTTAAATTTTTAGCAATGTGTTAGCTCTGTGAAGGACAAAATACATATAATGCATTTTTCAGAGTTAGAGAGAGTAGGCAGGGAAATTAAAATATATTTAATTATTCAGTGAAGATTTATTGAGAGCCTAGTATATGTCAGACTATTGGCAAAGATCTGATGATTATTAAATATGTTCATTTCTATAAGGTGCATCCAGTAGAGTAAGGAACAAAAATAAAAGAATAAAAAGTATGGAAAAGAGGCACAAGGACTATATTAAGTTAAGTGACCAAGGGATCTAAGAGACCACATCAGGACAGAAGTAAGGGGTCAAATTTATCAGCATTTACTTTCAGGAAGCTAATTTGTTTATTCAAAAATAATTATATTTTGCCTATTATATATGAGGTATTTTACTAGAATAATATTTAGTTTTATAATAGTTCCTTTACTACATAGAGTTTATACTATAGTAAATTTTTTCAAGCTTTGGACAAATTATCAAAATAAATGATATACTTTTAATTGACTTAGTACCATAAAATAAAAATTAAGGTTTAAGAGGTTATATTTTTGTGTTTAACTTAGACAAAAGTACATTTGGGGGAAGAATGTCATGAAAGTCCTTTTAGAAGAAGTGTATTTACATATGAAGTTTAAGAATGCCAAGCAAGAATAAAATGGGGGCCGAAACCGGTTTGGCTCAGTGGATAGAGCGTCGGCCTGCGGACTGAAAGGTCCCAGGTTCGATTCCGGTCAAGGGCATGTACCTGGGTTGTGGGCACATCCCCAGTAGGAGATGTGCAGGAGGCAGCTGATCGATGTTTCTCTCTCATCGATGTTTCTAACTCTCTGTCTCTCTCCCTTCCTCTCTGTAAAAAATCAACAAAATATATTTTTTAAAAAAAAGAATAAAATGGGGGTTATGAGAATAGCAAGTGTCATGGCCAACGGCGTTGCTGAACAAGAGAAACATCTGTTGTGGGAAATAGTCTTGAAAATAATCAGTACAAGCATAGGATTTTAAACAGGGTATGCCATGATGAAACCCATGGTTTAGAAAGAATATACAAGGTGGGGCAAAAGTAGGTTTACAGCTATTTATATGGAAAATAATACAATAAATAACACTTAATAATATAAGAATAAAGTATCTGTTTCATGTACTCACAACTGTAAACCTACTTTTGCCCTACCCTGTATATGCTATTCTAAATCAGGTATTAGTGAACATTTTTTTTTCTTAATATACTGAACAATACACATTATCAACTTTGCAGGCCTTGCCATCTGTCACAACATTTTAAAAATTATTAATAAATTATCATTTTCAAATAAGTTTTAGGTAACAGCAAAATTGAGTAGAAGGTATAGAGAGCTCTCATACATCCCCTTTTCCCACACATGCACAATATCTCCTACTATTGACATCCTATGCCATGGTGGTATCTTGGTGATGTAAAGTATATGAGTTTTTACACATATATAGTGACGTATATGCACTATTGTATTATTATATAGAAATAGAGTCCTGGTGCACAAATTCATGCACAGGTGGGGTTCCTCGGCCTGGCCAGCAATTGAGGCCTATTGGGGGGCCAGCCAGCTGGGGGGAGGGACCCCAAGAGGTTGGCTGGCTGGCCCCCCAATAGGGGTCTATCTGGGGGGTAGCTGGCATGGGGGAGGGCGACAGAAGGTTGGCTGACCATGGGAGGTTGGCTGTGGGAGTGCACTGACCATCAGGGGGTAGCTCCTTTGTTGAACATCTTCCCCTTCGTGGTCAGTGAGAGTCATAGCAACTGGTTGACCGGTCATTCCGGTCGTTCTGGTCATTTGGTCATAACGGTCACTTAGGCTTTTATATGTATAGATAATTTCACAGCCTTAAAATTTTTGTGTGCTTCATTTATTGAATCCTCCCTCCCTTGTAATTCCTGAAAGGTATGGATGTTTTTATTATCTCCCTAGTTCTACCATTTCTAGAATGTCAAATAGTTGGAATTATACAGCATGTAGCCTTCTCAGTTTGGCTTTTTTCACTTAGCAATATACATTTAAGTTTATTCCATGGCTTTTTGTGGCCTCTCTGGGTGTACCACAGTTGACCTATTCATCTACTGAAGGATATCTTAGCTGCTTCTGTGTTTGGGCAATTATGAGTAAAGCTGCTATAAACATCTGTGTTCAGGTTTTTGTGTGGACATGCTTTCAATTCCTTTTAGTCAATACCGAGGAGTGTGATTTCTGGATTGTATGATAAGTCTCCCTAAATTTTTTATTTTCTTAATTTATTAAGCTATTACATATGTGTCCTTATCCCCCTTTTGCCCCCCTGCCCCCCCACTCGTGCCCTCACCCCCCTGGAGTCTGTGTCCATTGGTTATGCTTATATGCATGCATACAAGTCCTTTGGTTGATCTCTCCCCCTACCCCCACCATCCCCTGCTTTCCCTCTAAGTTTTGATGGTCTGATCAATGCTTCTTTGTCTCTAGATCTGCTTTTGTTCATCAGTTCATGTTGTTCATTATATTCCACAAATGAGTGAGATCAGCAGATGAGTGGATTAAAAACTGTGGTACATCTACACAATGGATGACTATGCTGCTGTAAAAAGGAAGGAACTCCTACCATTTGCAAAAGCATGGATGAACCTGGAGAGCATTATGCTAAGTGAAATAAGTCAGTCAGATAAAGTCTCCCTAGTTTTATAAGAAACTCCCAAACTGTCTTCTAAAGTGGCTGTCCATCTTTGCATGACGGTGTTCCAACAGAATTTTATGAACACTAAAATGTCAATTTCATATAATTTCTTTAAGTCACTTATTTAGGCCACAAAGAGATTTAGAGAAAGTTAGAAAAATATTTGATCTCAGCTGGTGTGGCCCAGTGGTTGAGCATTGACCTGTGAACCAAGATGTCATGGTTCAATTCCTAGTCAAGGCACATTTCTAGGTTGTGGGCTCCATCTCCAGTCGGGAGCGTGCAGGAGGCAGCTGATTGAGATTCTCTCTCATCATTGATGTTTCTTTTTCTTTTTAAAAATATTTTTATTGATTTCAGCAAGGAAGGGAGAGGGCAAGAAAGATAGAAACCCAGGCATGTGCCCTTGACTGGAATCGAACCTGGGACCCTTCAGTCCACAGGCCAACGCTCTATACACTGAGCTAGATCAGCTAGGGCTCATTGATGTCTTGATGTTTCTTTCTCTCCCTCTTTCTTCCTCTCTGAAATCAATTTAATTTAGAAAAGATACTCTAATAAGTAGTTATAATACATGGAAAGGTGAGTAGATTTTTAAAAAAAATATGTTTTATTGGTTTCAGAGAGAGGAAGGGAGAGGGAGACAGAGATAGAAACATCAATGATGAGAGAGAATGATCAACGGGCTGCCTCCTGCACACCTCCACTGGGGATTGAGCCCACAGCCTGGGTATGGGAATTGAACTATGACCTCTTGGTGCATGCTCAACCACATAGCCACACTAGCTGGGCAGGTGAGTAGATTTTTAAAAGATAACTAGCTACTATTTTACATTTTTAATTAAAAAATTTTCCCACTGCCAGAAATGGTTTGGCTCCGTGGATAGAGCGTCGGCCTGGGGACTCAAGAGTCCCGGGTTCAATTCTGGTCAAGGGCATGTACCTTGGTTGCGGGCACATCCCCAGTGGGGTGTGTGCAGGAGGCAGCTGATTAATGTTTCTCTCTCATTGATGTTTCTGGCTCTATCCCTCTCCCTTCCTCTCTGTAAAAAATCAATAAAATATTTTAAAAAAAATTTTTCCCCACTATTTTTACTATGATATATCTTATGATAGGTCTATTACATATTTGATTAACAGGTAAGCAACAAGATCTTTCATCTAATCTAATAAAAGACAAACATGCAAATTGACCATACCTTTGCTACACCTCAGCCACACCCACCAGCCAATCAGAGTGACTATATTCAAATTAACCCAACCAAGATGGCGGCCAGCAGCCACGGAGCTGAAGCAAGCAGGAGGCTTGGTTGCTCCAGTGATGGAGGAAGCCAAACTTCCCGGCTGGCTCTGAGCTCCACTGAAGGCAACAAAGTTTCAATTATAGAAGGTAAATAAATCCCAGAATAAAAAAAAAAGAGCGAAAAAGGAGAGGCTGGGAGCTTCCATTGCTGGTGGGCTTGGCCAGCCTGAAAACGGCCCTACCCCTCACTCAGACTGGCTAGGAACCCCAGTGAGGACCCCCCACCCTAAAGGGGGTGTGACTGACCAGCTGAAAACAGGCATTAGCCCCTCACCCAGGCTGGCCAAACCTCCATGGGGTGAGGATCCCCACTGGTGGGGGGGGGGGCTTGACCAGCCTTCAAACAGCCATCAGCCCCTCACCCAGGCTTCCCAGGCACCCCAGTGGGGACCCCCCACTCTAAAGGGGGTGTGACCAGCTAAAAACAGCCATCAGCCCCTCACCCAGCCTGGCCAGGCACCCACGCGGGACCCCCACCCTGATCCGGGACACCCTTCAGGGCAAACCAGCCAGCCCCCACCCATGCACCAGGCCTCTATCCTATATAGCAAAAGGGTAATATGCAAACTGACCCTAACAGCAGAAAGACTGGGAATGCCCGGTCACTATGACACACACTGACCACCAGGGGGCAGATGCTCAATGTAGGAACTGCCCCCTGGTGGTCAGTGTGCTCTCACAGGGGGAGCTCTGCTTAGCCACAAGCCAGGCTGCCAGCTGCCAGTGCAGCAGTGGTGGTAGGATCCTCTCCCGCCTCCTCAGCAGTGCTAAGGATGTCTTACTGCAGCTTAGGCCTGCTCCCCGCTGGCAAGTGGACATCCCCTGAGGGCTCCCGGGCTGCCAGAGTGATATCTGACTGCCAGCTTAGGCCCAATTCCCCAAGGAGCGGGCCTAAGCCAGCAGGTGGTCATCCCCCAAGGGGTTCTAGACTGTGAGAGGTCACATGCCAGGCTGAGAGAACCCCCTGAGTGCACAAATTTTTGTGCACTGGACCTCTAGTAAATAAATAATCATAGGTTGTAGTTAGAAAAAGAAAGGAAGAAAAATACTAAGATTCTTTTTTGAAAATTTAAAGAACAATAAAAAATTAAATGATACTATTTTTGAGATCCTAGGATATATTATTGAAAAAAAAGTGGGGAGGAAGAATATGCATAAGAATGGCCACAGTGAGTCTCAAGTTTCATAGGTTTTTATGGGATCTTGATGGTGGAATTTTGCCATCTAGTAATAGAGGAAGGCATTCTAGGTAAAGACAACTGCATGAATAAAGTGGGAGAATATGATTAGTGTGTGTGTGTATGTTGTGTGCAAGTAAGTTTTTTGTTGTTGTTGCATTTCATTTTACAGTTACAACCCTTATTTATAAATAAGTGTATTGGGTTCATGAATGGTTGAGCAGAAATAATGTTTATATTTAGTATCATGTCTAGGCATAATCCAGTAAATTGATGAGGTTAAAATAAATGCAATTATTTAATTACTTTGAGTACCATACACCTGATAAGGTAGGCATGTTTCTCATTAATAAGATAACTGATGAAAATAATGCACTTAGTCTTGATCTCAGAAAATTCACAAACTATTTATTAGAACAGCAGTTCTCAACCTGTGGTTCGAGACCCCTTTGGGGGTCGAACGACCCTTTCACAGGGGTCGCCTAAGACCATCAGAAAACACATATATAATTACATGTTGTTTTTGTGATTAATCACTATGTTTTAATTATATAATAAAAGGGTAATATGCAAACTGACCCTAACAGCAGAAAGACTGGGAATGACTGGTCACTATGACACACACTGACCACCAGGGGGCAGATACTCAATGCAGGAGCTGCCCTCTGGTGGTCAGTGCACTCCCACAATGGGAGCTCTGCTCAGCCACAAGCCAGGCTGATGGCTGCCAGTACAGTGGTGGTGGTGGGAGCCTCTCCTGCCTCCTCAGCAGCACTAAGGATGTCCGACTACAGCTTAGGCCTGCTCCCCGCTGGCAAGTGGACATCCCCCGAGGGCTGCCGGGCTGCCAGAGGGATGTCTGATAGCCATCTTAGGCCCAATCCCCTGGGGAGCGGGCCTAAGGCAGCAGGTGGTCACCCCCTGAGGGGTCCCAGACTGCGAGAGGGCACAGGCCGGGCTGAGAGACGCCCCCCCCCCAAGTGCACAAATTTTTGTGCACTGGGCCTCTAGTCTATATGTATATAAAAGCTAATTTCCCTCTGACTGTTCCACTGTTTGACTAGTCTATATATGACATGCACTGAGCACCAAGGGGCAGATGCTCTGACCAGTAGGTTAGCTTGCTGCTGGGGTCTGGCCAATCAGTTCTGAGCGAGACGGGACAGACATGCCCTGGAGCCAACCTTCCACTGTCCTTCCCAGGCCAGCCAATCTCCCGTGGTCCCTTCCCGGACTCTAAAATATTTCTTCTAATTAATCTTCTTTCAATGTGCATGAATCCGTGCACTGGGCCTCTAGTTACATAATAATATACTAGTATTTTCGGCCCTGGCCAGTTTGCTCAGTAGTTAATTTCAGCCATGAACTTAAGGGTCGCTGCTGGTCAAGGGCATGTATCTGGATTACTGGTTCAGTCCCCCATGTGTGCAGGAGATAATCAATCAATGTGTCTCTCTCACCTCGAAATTTCTCTCTCTTTCCCATTCCTCCCTCCCTTCCACTGTCTCTAAAAATCACTGGAAAAAATATCCTTGGGTGAGGATTAACAACAAAAAATAATAATATATTTTTGTCTTTTGTACCACTCAAGAAATCTTAGTATCCTAGAAATATATTTTAATTTATTTACTAATTATAAGTAAATAAATTACTCTATATTTTATGTAATAAATATTATTTTAATAAATGGTTATTTTATATCATAAAAATCAAATGTATTGAAAAATACTATGCGTACAACAAAAAGTGTGTAAATATTATATATTTATTTTATCATAATAGATGGTGATATTTTATTAGTGTTGTCCAAAAGCAGTGGATTTCTTACATGAAATTATGAAGGAACCTTCCTCATATCATTTAAAATTGTAAACTTCTAGAAAACATAAACATTTCTAAGTACATTGTGATGATGTGCTATTCTGGGGAGAGGTATGGTGTGTCATAAACACTTACAAGAAAGCCATCTTGTAGAAACACAAAATGATTTTTATTACCCCTTCTGCTAAATTCAGTATTTTATCCACACGTTTCTTTTTTTTTTCTTTTCTTTCTTTTTTTTGGTATATTTGATAGACTTCCATGAAAATGTTTACATTAAATAAAGGTTTTTAATATAAATAAAAGATAACCTGCCAAACATGGGTCCTCTGCTTGTCTTCATCGCCCTTGGCTCCCCACTTCACTGTTTGAGTGACATTGCTTTCTATGACAGCTCTGGCTGCTCTCCGCTTCATGCTATTCTGAGTACAAATGAAAAAGATTTAGATAATGACTTCTGCTGGGCTGGCCACCCTGTCTGCCTTTTCCACAAAGTAGCCCGAACGATAAGTGTTTCACTTTTAACTCTTAGGAAGAAGTTGTATCGGAAGCAAAGGAGCTCATTACTTTACAGCATACCTTCGTAGGTTTTAGAGTTAAACAGTGAGTATCTAATACCAGAATGCTAGTTTGCACTTTTTTTCTCTTATCACTCACTTCCCAGTGATTTTATATTACTTTGATATTTATTCAGTGGACACCACCTGGTGCAGCATCAGTGGTCAAGGCTATTTCTGCAAACTCCAGAGACACTCAGTAGTCATTCCAAAAGAGTAAAAAAAAAAAAAAAAAAGGAAGAAAATGGGTGAATTTTGAAAATTTTCTACAGCTTTACCTGTTAATGTCACCTTATTGTCTACCTCAACTGCTGCCTTGGCCTTATAGTAGTCGTCTTCGTCTCTCTCGGTGTTTTTCAGGAATTTTTGTGTTTTTATTGTTGTCATATTGATTGTTTGGGTTGTTGAACGGGGAGTACATGTTTACCTCTTACTTTATGGTTTATCGTGGGTTGATTAGAACTCTGGAGACACAAACCTATCCTAATTCATAATCTTGGCAGATACTGTCTGGCAAAACTGCAATAGGAGAAAGAACATCTAGTGTGGAGTTCTGCCGAAATACCTGATACAGCAAATTCCTGTGCAGTATAAATCAAGCAGTCCATTGACTTTTCCAACTGCCGATATAGTAGGCAGCGTTTTCAGGGTTGCTAATTTAGTGACCATCCCTGCATCTGCTCTTGAACCTCCAACATTTTTTTTCTGCTTATTTTCTTCTCTTCTTTTTAAATTTTTCTTCCAGGTTTAAATCTTTAAAAAATCACTTTAGTGGAGTTTTAGAGGAACATGATATAAATGAGTATGTTTAATCTGTCATCTTTAATCACAAGTCAGCAGTACATTTTTATGGATAGTGAGGGAGACAACTATTTTTTAGGAAGTATTATAAGGGAAAATTTATTTTACCTTAGAAATGAATGCGAGTGTATATCTTCAAGGCAGGAACAGAAATCCAACATGCAATAAACACTTTCAAATTAAAGGCAACAGGAAGGTTTAGAAATGCTGTGATACTTATTGAGGTGCTTTTATTGCTCTATTGAATACTGCATGCTTATTAATATTTTTATCATGAAACAATTCTTTCTTATTTAGTTTGCACTAGAATTGATTTCTCATTCAAGCAGTCAGAGTACACGGTATTTATTCACACCTTGTTATGAGTCTGTCAAATTAACACTTATTAAGTGGAGCACAGAATGTTGAATGGCGAGTCGCGGTTGCGGTTCAATAACAGACCACACACAAAAATAAAATAAAATTGAAATTGAGAAGTTTATTCTCACGGTTGCTGGGGGAAGTACCTGTCACATGCCTCAAGGAGCCATAGGGGAAGGTCAGGGTAGAGTGCAGACAATGAGGACTTGGGACACATGCGTTTGTTAGGTTCATCAGTGGACCTTGAGCTGGGTCCAGATTGAAAATTTAAACCAAAACAGTGGGGTTTGGGGGAGCCCCACAGAGGTCTTCTTAAGTGGCACATAAAGGGAAGGCATTTGGAAGCAGAAGAGACTTGATTACAAGGGTTGTTGGCGAAGTCTTATGAGGGACTTACATCTGCTGTGACTGTGTGGGCTGCTGTCTAAAGGGTTCATTTGTATGAGGTGGTTAATTTCACTTTAAATTCCCTGCAAACAGCTTGATCAAACCAAATGGATGTTCAGGCAGCAATACCATGGAGTAGCTTAGCTGAATTCTCAACTTCTTGATTTGGAAAAAAAATGATGACTGCAATTGTTATCAAAGGTAGGATCAGAGATTGTCAACCTCTGTGTAAATCTATAGGATGTTTTCCACTTCAGTGCTTAATCAGAAATATTTAAATGGTGTAAATCTTACAGAAGTCTAATCTCAATTTTGACTGATAGTTTCCTTAAATTGAATTATAATAGATGAAGGATTCATGTGTTTACAGATATTTGATTATGTGATTTAAAAAGAGACTAACATAAGTGAGACAACCTTTTAGGACAGTTTAAAATGGCTTTCAAGGAGCAATTTTCTGAAAGATAATACAATGCAATTAAGACATTTTTGTAGAGTTTCCTATATTTCCTTAGTTTTTCTAAAAACATTAGAACATTTATTTATAGTTATTTGTGATGATTCTTTCCCTGTGACTTCTTCTTTCTTAAATTGTATCAGTGGATGAGAGGAAGAAAGAAGATTTCCATCCTTACCACAAAAAAAGGAATTATAATGGGGGCCACATGCAAAGTTAGTCAGAGGTGTCCCAGTTTCTTGACTAAATATATTGATTTCTTATACAATAGCACAATTTTCTGTAGAAAAAGTATCAACAAAGAAGATATTTCTTCTCTTTGGGAAGTTCTATTTAACATTTGTAAGGCTATATTTCTTTTCAACCAGCAAGAGATTTTAATAGTAATTGTTTCGTCACTCAAAAAATATTAAATTTCTAAAACTATTTGGCAACACATAGCCATGGGGCTATCATAGCACATTAAAGCCATTTATGTTCAAGTGCATATATACCCCATCATTTAATAACAAATGTGGTTCATATCCAAATTAAAAAGTTTTTTTATTTAATATGTTTTTGTTTTCATTAAAGTAACAAGATCCCTCTCCTGGGAATATATCCGAAAAACATAAAAACATGTATTCACAAAGATATGTGTACCCCTATGTTCATTGCAGCATTATTCATGATGGCCAAGAGATAGAAACAACTAAAGTGTCCTATAGTAGAGAACTGGACAAATAAGGTGTGATATATATATGCAGTGGAATACTACTCAGCCATAAGAAAGGATGAAATACTGCCATTAGCAATACCATGGAGAAACCTTGAGGACATCATGCTAAGTGAAATAAGTAGGTCAGAAAAAGTTAAGAACCATATGATTTCTCTCATATGTAGGATATAAAACTGTAACTCATGAACACAAAAAGCAGTTTGGTGGTTGCCAGAGGGAAGAAGGGAATGAAGGGGGTCTTAATATATGGTGACAGGAGAAGATTTGACTTTGGGTGGTGGACACACAGTGCAATATACAGATCTTGTAACATAGAAGCCCACACCTGAAACCTATATGTTCATGTTGACCAATGTCACCCCAATAAATTTAATTTAAAAAGTTAACAAAGTGACTAAATCATTTTACTCTATCATGAATTTTATATTTCATAATTTATAAAAATTTATATTCATACAAACTAATGTTAAAAATCATTTTTTAAAACAATGAAAATAGTATTTAAGTTATTTATGCATTTAACTAATTTTAAATATTAATAATGAAATTCATTTAAATAATTACAATGATAAAAACAAGTTTATAGTAAAATAATAAACACATTATCTATGTAGATGAAGTCAACACATTTAATTTCATTTTAATGCCAACATTGAGACTCAAACTCTCTGGGTTTGCTTGATAGTAGACTAAGTCATTTTTCCTGGAAAGCCTACTTATTTGAATTTGTATAAAGCCCATCAAGGAAACATTTTATTCTCTGAGACGAATATCGTTAATAAAATTTGGCCTAATATTTTACCACAGTTTTTTAAAGAGGGCATTTTTCTTGACTCGGGCACCATTTTGATAGAAATAAGAATAATAAGAAAAAACAAACAAACATGTTATGACACAACTTGAAGAAGCTGCATCCTTTCCAGTTCATCCCACAGGCAGCTTTAACATAAAGTGATACCTATGAAAATACTAGTCTATAGTGATTGAGACAGTAAGAGTGATGAAGAACTAAGTTATTTTATCAATATGACCATGGAACTGACCAGAAATTTTTATGAAAATACAAGGCACACAGTAAGAACTGGAAGATGCAAAAGGAGAGTATTCAGAGGAATAGATGCAAGAAGATATAATTAAGATAAGATGTAATAACACTCTATGCTAAACCCTGACCTGGAGATGGTAAATTAGGTGTTTATATGTCTATTTATACCTATATCTGTTATCACAACTTAAATGCCAGGTCCTTGAGTCTCAATGTCAAGAAATGAACACTGAACTCAGTACAAGATCAAACAGACAGGATTCATTGAAAAGAGCTTGTGTACAAGGTAGTTGACCAGAAAAGAGAAGACAAGCTCCCAGAGGGTTTTTAAAAACTTTTTTCCCCCTTTATTGATTAAGGTATTACATGTATGTCCTTATCTCCCCATTGGCCCCCACATCCCACTCATGCTCTCACCCCCCTGTTGTCTGTGTCCATTGGTTAGGCTCATATGCATGCATACAAGTCTTTTGGTTGATCTCTTCCCCTTAGCCCCGCCCTCCCCTACCTTCCCTCTGAGGTTTGATGGTCTGATTGACGGTTCTCTGTCCCTGGATCTGTTTTTGTTCATCAGTTTTATGTTGTTCATTATATTCCACAAATGAGTGAGATAATGTGATAATTATCTTTCTCTGACTGGCTTATTTCACTTAGCATAATGCTCTCCAGTTCCATCCATGCTATTGCAAATGGTAAGAATTCCTTCTTTTTTACCACAGCATTGTATTCCATTGTATAGATGTACCAGTTTTCTAATCCACTCATCTGCTGATGGGCACTTAGTCTGTTTCCAGATCTTAGCTATGGTAAATTGTGCTACTATGAACATAGGGGTGCATATATCCTTTCTGATTTGTGTTTCTAGTTTCTTGGGATATATTCCCAAAAGTGGGATCACTGGGTTAAATGGGAGTCCCATTTTCAGTTTTTTGAGGAAACTCCATAGTGTTCTCCACACTGGCTGCACCAGTCTGCATTCCCACCAGCAGTGCATGAGGGTTCCTTTTTCTCCACATGCTCGCCAGCACTTGTCATTTGTTGATGATGGCCATTCTCACAGGGTGAGATGGTACTGCATTGTTGTTTTGATTTGCAACTCTCGGATGATTAGTGACTTTGAGCATGTTTTCATATGTCTCTTGGCATTCCTTATGTCCTCTTTCAAAAAGTATCTATTTAGGTCCATTGCCCATTTTTAATTGGGTTGTTTATCTTTCTTTTGTTACGTTGTATGAGTTCCCTGTAAATGTTGGAGATTAAACCCTTATGGGTGATAACATTGGAAAATATGTTCTCCCATGCAGTGGGCTTTCTTGTTGTTTTGTTGATGGTTTCCTTTGCTGTACAGAAGCTTTTTATTTTGATGTAGTCCCATTTGTTTATTTTCTCTTTAGTTTCCATTGCCCTAGGAGCTGTATCAGTGAAGATATTGCTTCGGCATATGTCTGAGATTTTGCTGCCTGTGGATTCCTCTAGTATTTTTATGGTTTCCTGTGTTATGTTTAAGTCTTTTATCCATTTTGAGTTTATTTTTGTATATGGTGTAAATTGGTCGTCTAGTTTCATTTTATTTGCATGTATCTGTCCAATTTTCCCAACACCATTTATTGAAGAGACTGTCTTGACTCCATTGTATGTTCTTGCCTCCTTTGTCAAATATTAATTGAGCATAGTGGCTTGGATCTATTTCTGGGTTCTCTATTCTATTCCATTGGTCTCAGAGGGGGTTTTATGGATGGCTTATAAAGAGCCCTTAGGGGTGGGTGTAGGACTCGGAAATGAACTTGAGGTTGGTTTTCCCATTATCGTCATCTGATGGCAGTGGTTCCCAGGTAAGGAATGTCACCACAGTGGAAATTTCTGGGTCCCTAGCAATGGGAAAAAACTGGGAAAACAAGTTTTTGACCTTTCCTCTCCTAGCATGTTGCTGATCATGCAGTTTAGATCCCCTTGACCTTTCATATTGCTAGTCATGTAATTTAGGCCCCGTTATGAGGAGATAGAGGATGATGAGGAGACAGAGGGACTGGAACCATGGTGGGGGGGTCATGAATAAAACTAGGGAACCCAACTAGGTGGAGTTACTAAGGCACCCTAACTGGACGGGGAAGGAAGGGAGCACAGCACGTGAGAGACATGAGCTTTAACATATATGAATGTTACTAAGACAGACAGCTTGTAGATAACCAATCACTAGGCAATAAGACGTATAAACCAATCCTAAGGATGTTGCTAAGACAGAATTCTTTGAAAAGACCAACCAAGAGCTAGCAAAGCTGTAGCTATCCCCTAAATTAAAAAATGTGCACTTCCTCTTATCCTCGCTCTCTCCCTGGCACGCTAGATTCTTGAGTTGATGGCAGGAGACATGCTCCCCTGCACCCACGTGGCTTATGGCCATGTGGGACTCTCCACATAGACTAATAGACTTTAATACTTGACTGTAACATGGAAAGGAAGCTCTAGACACTGGCCTGCTCCTGGAACCCCAGCTATACTTTTTTCCAGGACTGGCTTCTTTCAATAAACTTTGTCTCCATTTACCTTTTTTGTCTATGAATCCATTCTTTGGTTTTGTGAGACAAGGAACTTGGACTCAAACCCCACATTTGGTTTCACTAATAGCAGGAACAAGAGAATAGCCTCATATGACTCCCATACAAGGCCTTGCATGACCATCCCCTTAGCAGTAAGCCTCCAGGCCAATGAGCTTCTGGCCTGCATCAATCCATCTTAGGACAAAAGCCCTGTGTCTGTTGACCATAGAGACAGAGTTTTGGTCAAACTAGATGTCACATCTAGGTTCCAGTTGTGTTTCAGCTCCAGGCCCACTAAAGCAGCAGAACCAGAGGAAATGATGCTGTGTCTGACATCATGGCCAGATGCAATGACTAATGATCCCCTACTCTAGCACCCACTAATCAGCAGTGACCAGGACCCTGAAAGAACACACCTGGAAAGCTGATGAATATTCTATTGGATACTCCCCTGAGACCTCCCCTAAAACCCCTGCCTTTGGAAAACAGATAAAAGTGCTTAAGACAAAGGGCCCAACATACTCTCTTGCTTAGAGCATGCCCACAACTCCCCCTTCTTCTTTCTTCAGGTGCTCCTGCACCTTTTCCCATCTTCTTCCCTCAAGTGCATTATCTTTGCTTTCTTTCCCTAAGTTCCTTTTTTGCCTCTGTAACTTGTTTCACGAGTCTACCCAGCCCCAGTTGACTCCCTTCTTCCACCTCTGTGACTTTCTAAATAAACCTCTTGCATTAGAGTTCCTGGCTCTGTGTTCTTTCTTAGCTGAACTCAAGAACCGAGGCCTAAAAATACTCTGAACATGTCTATATCTACATCTATATCTGGTCATATTGAACATCAACCCCACGAAGTAAATTTCTATTAATTTAAACATAAGAAAAGTACAGAAAATGTAAGGGACTTGTTTAAGGCTATAATATTAGCAATTTCTGTGTCTAAAATAATATTTTTTTTTCAGTCTGATTCTAAAACAAATGCTTACTCTCTGCAGAATCATAAGTTTCCTTAGTGATGCTTCTGGCACTACTTGTAATAAAGGAATATTGAAGCTATGACTAAATTTATTTGAGTAGAAGACACTGTGCAGCCTTAGCCAGTTTTACTCAGTGGATAGAGAATCAGGCCGGCAGAGTGAAGGGTCCCTGATTAGATTCTGATCAAGGGCACATAACTAGGTTGCAGGCTCAATCCCTGGCCCTGGTCAGGGAGCTTGCAGGAGGCAACCAATTGGTGTGTCTCTCTCACATCGATGTTTCTTGCTTTCTATCTCTCGCCCTCCTTTCCATTCTTTCTAAAAATCAATGGAAAAAATATCTTTGGGTGAGGATTAACAACAACAACCACAACAAAAAGAATACACTGTACAGATTAAATTATGTTTCAAAAATATTCAATCCTGTACTCTCCATCACCAAGATGGGGAGAGTGCTTCCCTACCACATTGACACTCCATGTGACTAGTCATTACATCATGATTAATGCAATCTATTTACCCAATTCTGGACCTGATTCATCCACATGGCTTACGCTGCTCCATACGATATTATGCCATTAGAGGCTTGAAATGTATTTGTAATGTAGTCGTATCCCCTTATTATATCTGTTGTTGCCATCAGATGAGAAGAAATGACCCTGATAACCCACTAATTGAAGCACTGATTGAAGGAGGATGAGAAACATACATGCAGCTTTATAGTATACCATCTTTTTTTTTAAGGTGTTTTATTTGTATTGATTTCAGAGAGGAAGGGAGAAGGAGAGGAGATAGAAACTGCCGGGAGCCGGTCCATGCTTGCTGTTTCAAGGGACCTGGCATATATGGCATACTGTTCTTAATATGTTTGCTCACCTTCTTGGCACTATGTGTTTTAACCAAGGTCTCTGAGAAAGGTTGTTTCCCCAGGTAGGGATTTTCCCCTGAAGTTAGGGAGGGAATAAAACCTCTTAACTAAGTGTCAGGTGGGTAATTAATCACTTTAACTACGAACAATCATGCTTAAGCTACATAATCTTTACTCCCTGGAATGGAGATAAGAAACACCCTAACCTTTGGAATAGAGATTGATAGGATTGGAATCAACTGGTATAAATACAGATGTAATAAGACAGAACTCAGAACACAGAACCTACACTCAGAACCTAGGCACAGAACCTACACAGAACGTTCTCTAGAGACAGAAGAACTTCGCTGGAGAGAACATGGCAAAAGATCCTGGACAGAAACTGGCCTCAGAACCTAGAGACAGAACCTAGCGAGAGAACATGGCAAAAGATCCTGGACTGAACCTGACTACAGAAATTGGCAAGAGAACCTGACTAGAACCTGGTGACTGAACCTGGCTGGAGAACCTGGACAGAACCTGGCTGGAGAACCTGGACAGAACCTGGCTGGAGAACCTATAGAACCTGGCAATAGAACCAGGCAAGAGAACCCAACCATGCTGATCAACTGAACGCTGCCTCTGTGTCATTCCTTCTTCGCCGACTCTGTCCACACCTTTGGGGACCCCTGGACCTGCTGGGGTTGGACCCCAGCAAGAAACATCAATGATGACAGAGAATCATTGATCAGCTGCCTCCGGCACTCCCCCTACTGAGGATGAAGCCCACAGCCCGGGCTTGTGCCCTGACTGGGAATCGAAACATGACCTCCTGGTTCATAGGTCGATGCTTAAACACTGAGCCACTCCGGCCGGACTATAGTGTACCATCTTTAAATCCATCGATACATAATGAAAATGTTAATTGTTTATCACATTTTTTACATATTTTACTTTGATCTATATTCCTCTAAATGCTGTAAAACTACATATAGCAGATTCATAATTAGCCAATCAAAATTTGCATAGATGTTTTAGCAATCTGTTCACTTTAATGTACACTCACACTAAACAACAGAAAGAGAATCAGAGATTTTATGAGTGCAAAGGTAAATTTTGCCTTACTGCCTTCCAAAAAATAATAGTGTAGAAAGAATGTGAGGGAACAGAAGTATACAAAAGAATCCTATATTCACTGATCAAAATGTCATCACTAACACAAATGAGCACCTAAAACCAAACACAGTCATTTTTAAATTACTTTGGATAGAACTATGTGACTAGAGATACTCTACTCTTAGTAAGAGGAACAGACATTGTGAAGAATAAATATTATTCACAAACTTTTCAAATTTTTCTGAAGTCTAAAATATTTATTTTTGTGTAACTGCAGCATTATAATATCAAAAAATTACTTATGTTGCATATGATGTAATCAAGAGTAATACTTTAAAGCAACCAACTAAATTGCTGTAATATATTCAATTATCAGCTAAAGGGATATTCAAAATTAGCCTATTGTTGTCTTGTAGCTACAGACTAGTTAGCAAAAACAGGTACTATTTTCTCTCTCTCTCTCTCTCTCTCTCTCTCTCTCTCTCTCTCTCTCTATATATATATATATATATATATATATATATATATATATATATATATATCCTATCTATTAAAAGAGAAACATGGTAATTGGCATACGACCACTACCCTTCCCATTGGCTAATCAGGGAGATATGCAAATTAACTGCCAGCCAAGATGGCAGCCGGCAGCCAGGCATCTTGAAACTAACTTGAGGCTTGCTTGCTTCAGTGACGGAGGAAACCAACGTTCCCTGCCTGCCGCTGCAGGCCTCTGAGCTAGCAGTTTGAAACATAGTTACAAAAATAGAAGCTAAACAAAACCCCAGAAACCAGCTTTCAGCTAGCCGGGATCTCAGACCTGGAGTTGATACAGAGTTTCGATTGTAGAACCTAAACAAACCAGATACCTGCTTTCAGGAGTGGAGGCCTAAGAGCTGGAGCCTCAGAGCTAAAGCTGGCTCAGAATAAAAAAAGAAAAAGAAAAAAAGGAGCAGTTGGGAGCTTCAGTCCCAGCCTGAAAACAGCCCTCAGCCCCTCACCCAGACTGGCCAGGCACCCCAGTGGGGACCCCCACCCTGATCTGGGACACCCTTCAGGGCAAACCAGCCAGCCCCCACCCATGCACCAGGCCTCTATTCTATATAGTAAAAGGGTAATATGCCTCCCGGCACCAGGATCAGCATGACAGGGGGCAGTGCCCAAACCCCCTGATTGCCCTGTGTCTCTGTGTGTGCCAGGGTGCGGGGCCACAAACTCCCTATCGCCCCTGCTCTGTTCCTGACAGGGGAAGGTGCCCTAACCCCCTGATCGGCCCTGCTCTGTGCCTGATAGGGGGGAGCTCCCCAATCTCCTGATCGCCCTGCGGCTCTGTGTGTGACAGGGTGCGGTGCCCCAACCCCCACGCCACGGGCCCTGCTCTGTGTGTGACGGGGTAGAGCCATAACCTCACCATCGGCCCTGCCCTGAGTGTGAGAGTGGCGGCGTCCCAACCCCCTGATCGGCCCTGCTCTGTGGGTGATAGAGGGCAGCGCACCAACCCCCTGATGGGCCCTGCTCTGTGGATGACAGGGGGGAAGCTCCCCAACCCCCTGATGGGCCCTACTCTGTGCATGACAGGGGTGAGCTCCCCAACCCACTGATCGGCCCTGCTCTGTGCATGACATGGGGGAGCTCCCCACCCCCCTGATCGGCCCTGCTCTGTGCGTGACAGGGGGCAGCGCCCCACCCCCTGATTGGCCCTGCTCTGTGCATGACAGGGGGTGGCGCCGCAACCTCCCCATTGACCCTGCCTTGAGTGTGACATGGGGCGGTGCCCCAACCCCACAATTGGCCCTACCCTGAGCGTGACTGAGGGTGGCATCGCAACCTCCCAATCTGTCCTGCTCTGTGCATGACAGGGGGCGGCTCCCCATTCCCCAATCGGCCCTGCTCTGAGCCCGACCAGGGGCTGCACCTAGGGATTAGGCCTGCCCTCTGCCACCCAGGAGCAGGCCTAAGCCAGCAGGTCGTTATCTCCCGAGGGGTCCCAGACTGTGAGAGGGCACAGGCCGGGCTGAGGGACCCCCTTCCCCCCCGAGTGCACAAATTTTTGTGCACCGGGCCTCTAGTATATATATAAAAGCCTAAGCAACTGGAACCCCAGAATGATTGGAACGACCAGAAAGACAGGTTGTTATGATGCGCACTGACCACCATGGGGCAGGTGCTCAATGCAGGAGCGGCCCCCTGGTGGTCTGTCAGCTCCCATAGCCAACCTCCCATAGAAGGCCAACCTCCCCTGGTCTCTCCCCATGGCTGGCAGGAAGGTTCGGCTGGCAGCGGCAGCCAGCGGCAGGCAACCAAATTTCATGCACCGGACCTCTAGTATGTTTATAATTGAAACTCAGTCACAAGTCTTTCTTTCATTTGTTTAAATGAATTATTAATTACTCTAAAAAACTCACAGACATTTTTGCTTTCTCATGAATTGCCAAATTTAGCCAAAGTTAGTCTTGATCTTTATAATGAATATCCAAAGACTGTTAGCATCCACATTTTAGTTAAACAGACATCAATGGATCTGACATCCTTTGAGTTAGTGTACATACTAAGTTAGTTTGCATTCTTTATTAACATTATAGGGCTCTTTCAATGACCCATGTATTCTTTAACTACTTGCAAATATTAGCTTATTTAATTCATTTGATGTTTCTAACAACCCTAGGAATAATAAGAGCAGAAATAATTCAAAGAATTCCAAAAAAGTAAACACACACACACACACACACACACACACAGAGCAGAACACCAGAAACAACTCTAATTTTTGACTCTGACTTTGATCAAAGTCATCAAACATTTTCAGTAAATTCCATGCAAGTAAATATTTTGGCTTTATTGGCCATTAAACCTCAGAGGCAACTAAACTCAAGCCTGCCATTATAGTGCTAAAACATCCACAGACATTATACTATAAGTGCATGGGCATGGCTACAAAAAACTTGTTTTACAAAATGAAGTAATGGGCTGAATAGAGCCAATGGGTCATAGTTTGGCACCCCTAACTTAGATGGTAAGTACTGTGTATAACTCTGGTTATGTTATAGTATAAAGAAAACCAACAACACTTGGCACTGAACTTACAAACATTGTTCCCTTGAAGTATGCTCCTTTCGAGGGAACTGTAAAAGCAATCCACGCTCATTAAAGAAAACAAACTAGAAAATGTGATAAAAGAAAGCAAAGTCATATGTGGTACCATAGCTGAATATAATTTTGATTCATTTCATTTTGTAATATGTGAAGCCAAAATATGCACTGTTTAAAATTTGAAGTGTAAAAAATAAAGTTAAGAAATGAAAGTTCATTTTGAAAGGGAGTCATAGTTATATAAACATTAAATCATTTCCACAGATTGTACTTTGATTGTACACAATTATTTTGTCAGGATGTTTGCTGCCTTAAGACTAAGTCATTGATATAAGTGAAAGGTCACAACAAGTCTTTTTCTAATCTTGAATTTTAAAAATACTGTAACTTAAAATAACAGCAGGTACATATGAAAGAGATCACACTTAGTCTTCCTATTGATGAGAAAGTTATGATTTGTGGTATATTTGGCTAGCAGGGAGGAATTGAACAGCATGGCCTTGGTAGAGAAGTAAATACATCAGTACACTTATTATGCCAAGCAAATGGAACAATTTACAAATTGGGAGTAGTGCAAAGTGTTGTCTTCTGGGCAAGAGCAACATCTATCATTACATACAGAAATAGAACACTCTGTTCAGCATGTTCCAGCCTTGGCTCTCAATTCCAAATATAAATCTTAACCCAGAACAAATCAGTGATAGGATACAGCAGAGAGAATAATACAGTTGACAATGCAGTGATTAGTTAATTAACCTGGGCACTCAGAGACTAGTCCTTATGAAAGAAGATACAAAAAACCAAACTGAATATTCAAACATTTCCTATAATTGTAATGATTGTATAGTGGATATAAAATTAGTGGATATAAAATAACCACTAAATTGCATACAGAAAAGTAATACATTTATACAATCCCTAAATATGCCATTTTAAGTATCATACTTTGGGTCAAATTGTTAAAAATCATCATATAACCTATTTTTTTGTGGAAAAAATTAAAAAATAGATCACTCACTAGACTTAATAATTTATATAAGGCCAAGAGACAGATTCCCCTAGGTTTTTAAATAAAACTTTGCTAATGCAATTAATGAAGCACTTTCACATTACTTTATAATTGTTTACATGTCTATATAATTTAGAAGAACTTAAACTACTTGAAAATACAAATTATATCTGTTGATATTTGTATACCTAATAGAATAGTTGGCATATATTCAGTATTCAATAAGTAATTATTAAATTACTTCATTTGAATATGATATTTTGTTGTTTTAGCGATAATACAATGATATATATGGAAAATACTCTTTCTTTCCAATTCTGAAGTTAGTTTCAAAGGTTTACCAGTCTTGGGATTTTCAGTTTAAAGTGGCAGTTAGGCAGCACTGTCAGTGTGGCATTTTCTGGAAAACCAAAGTGAAATATAGAAAATGCTCTCCATGGTATTAAAAGTGGTGGTAGATGCCGAAACCGGTTTGGCTCAGTGGATGGAGCGTCGGCCTGCGGACTGAAAGGTCCCAGGTTCGATTCCAGTCAGGGGCATGTATCTGGGTTGCAGGCATATCCCCAGTGGGAGATGTGCAGGAGGCAGCTGATCGATGTTTCTCTCTCATCGATGTTTCTAACTCTCTATCTCTCTCCCTTCCCCTCTGTAAAAAATCAATAGAATATATTAAAAAAAAAAAAGTGGTGGCAGAGTAGGAGGATGCTGCACGAACATGCTCCCAGGAGCAAGCTGTAATTACAACTGAAATATGGAACGGCTGCCTGAATAATCAATGGAAAACTCATAGGAGAGAACCCTGATACCCAAGGACCAAAGGTGGAGACCACATAGAGACTGGTAGGAGGGGCAGAGGCATGAAAGGGCTGGCTGGGCACCCACAGATGGCAACTGAAGTCCTGGAGAGATATCTCAACTGTGGGGGAGTGCCACTGAGAACTCTGGGATCTAATCTGGAAGCTGGGCTCCCCAGCAGAGAGCACCAAACTGAGAAGGGTACCATATAACATCTAGCTATGAATAGCAAAGGGGTGCTGTCTGCCAGGGAGTGGCAGCTGAAAGTTTGGGCTCCCTCTTAAAGGGCCAATGCACAAAAACTCCCTGTGGAGCCACCCACCTTGTGCTCTGGAAGAAGGAGGGTGAAGTGGACTACAGCTGTGAGAGCAGAACCCAAGACTGGGAACTCAGGGGGTAGAGCTCAGAAGGCAGACACCCCGAGTTTCCTGGGCTGAGTCATTCCTTCACACAGTCATTCCCTCACAAATACATAGACAATAGCAAAGGACATCTTTCCCACACAGGCATCTGCCTTGCCTGGGTGGGAAGACAGCCAACACACCCTATTGGAAATCACCTTGCCCTGAGGCCATTTAAGAGATTAAAAGTAACAATTAGCCTCCAGGCAGAAGCAATTGCCCCACCCTATTGAAAAAACTCTCACCACACCTGAGGAAGATTGCCTGGGGGCAATTAAAGTTGGAATCCTATTAGTCTGTAGACAGAGGCAGTCTCTGGAGGCTTTGAGTCCTTGCCTTGTCTAATTAGTCAGAAACAGCCTTTAACACTGTCCTGCACTAGAGATTGAGAGGGATAGAGGATCTACCTAAAACATAGTCACAAACCCAAACAGACAACAAAAATGAGGAGACAGCCGAAACCAGTTTGGCTCAGTGGATAGAGCATCGGCCTGCGGACTGAAAGGTCCCAGGTTCGATTCCGGTCAAGGGCATGTACCTGGGTTGCGGACACATCCCCGGTGGGGGATGTGCAGGAGGTGGCTGGTCGATGTTTCTCTCTCATCGATGTTTCTGACTCTCTATCTCTCTCCCTTCCTCTCTGTAAAAAATCAATAAAATATATTTTAAAAGAAAATGAGGAGACAAAGAAACAACCCTCAAATGAAAGAACTGGAGAATTCCCCAGAAGAAGAGATAAGCGAAGCAGAGATAAGAAATTTATCTGAAACAGAGTTCAGAGTAATGATGTTAAAAATGCTCAACAGTATGAAAAAAGATATAGTAACTATGAAAAACAACAGTCTGAGATAAAGAATGACATAACACAAAGAACACAGTGGAAGAAATACACAGCAGATAGGGGAAGTTGAAGATCAAATCAGTGAATTAGAAAACAGAGTTGAAAATATCACTCAATTAGATAACCAAAAAGAAAAAAAAAAAACAATTAAAAAACAGGAGGACAGTTTAAGGGAACTGTGGGACAATGTGAAATGTAACCATATTAGAATAGTAGGTGTGACAGAAGAGGCAGAAAGGGAGAAAGGAATAGAGAAGGTGTTTGAAGAAATAATGGTAGAAAACTTCCCTAACCTGGTAAAGGAAAAAGTCACACAAGTTCAGAAGGCACAGAGCACCCCAAACAAGAAGACCCATGCCCAGACACATCATAATTAAAATGCCAAAAATGAAAGACAAAGAGAGCAAGAGAAGAGAAAACTGTTACCTACAAAGGAATTCCCATAAGGCTGACACCTCATTTCTCATCAGAAACTCTACAGGCAAGAAGAGAATGGCATGAAATACTCAAGGTAATGGAAAGAAAGGATCTGAGACCAAGATTATTATATCCAGCAAGGTTATCATTCAAAATAGATGGCCAAATAAAGAGCTTCCCAGACAAAAAACAAACAAAACTAAAGGTGTTCATCACCACCAAGCCAGCATTACAAGAAATTCTAAAGGGATTGCTATAAGGGATTGCTGAGAGGGAGAAACAGAGAGATAAACCTAGCCATACAGAATTAAAATGGCTATAAATAAGTATCTCTCAATAATAACCCTAAATGTAAATGGGTTAAATGCTCCAATCAAAAGGTTAGGGTAGCTGAATGGATACAAAAACATGACCCAACTATATGCTGTCTACAAGAGACCCACCTCAAAACAAAAGACACACACAGGATGAAAGTGAAGAGATGGGAAAAATTTTTCAATGAGGTACCATCTCACACCTGTCAGACTGGCTATCATCAACAAATCAACAAACGACAAGTGCTGGAGAGGATGTGGAGAAAAAGGAACACTTGTGCACTGCTGGTGGGAATGCAGACTGGTGCAGCCACTATGGAAGACAGTATGGAGTTTCCTCAAAAAACTACAAATGGAACTCCATTTGACCCTGTGATCCCACTTCTAGGAATATATCCCAGGAAACCAGAAACACCAATCAGAAAGGATATATGCACCCCTATGTTTATAGCAGCACAATTCACCATAGCTAAGATCTGGAAACAGCCTAAGTGCCCATCTGTAGATGAATGGCTTAGAAAACTGTGGTACTTCTACACGATGGAATACTATGCTGCTGTAAAAAAGAAGGAACTCTTACCATTTGTAACAGCATGGATGGAACTAGAGAGCATTATGCTAAGTGAAATAAGCCAGTCAATGAAGGAAAAATACAACATGATCTCACTCATTTCTGGATAATAAAGACCATTATAAACTTATGAACAAAAATCGATACAGAGGCAGAGCTGCCTCGAACAGACTGTCAAACTATAGCAGGAAGGCCTGGGAGGGGGGAGGGCAGGAAGGGGGTGGGTAAGAGATCAACCAAAGGACTTGTATGCATGCATATAAGCATAACCAATGGACATAAGACACTGGGGGGTAGGGGAGGCCAGGGGATTGTCAAGGGCAGGGGGGAAAAAAGGAGACATATGTAATACTCTTTGTAATACTTTAAGCAATAAAAATAAAATAAAAAAAATTTAAAAAAAGCTGGAGTAACAATACTAATATCTAACAAAATAGACTTTAATCATCGTGTTCAGTGAAATAAGCCAATCAGAGAAAGATAAATATATGACAAGATCTCACTCATTTGTGGAATATAATGAACAACATAAACTGATGAACAAAAATAGAGCCAGAGGGGGGAAAATATACTAGAATATAATAGAATTAATCCTGTTATTTGCAGATTTTTTATATTTCCTACAACTTTTGTGATATCGTACTATGTTAGTACAGTTTGATAATATTATTATACTTAAAATCCTTTTATTCTTGAAATATTAATGTTTATTGCATGTAATATATATAAGATAATTTTTCTTGAATAATTAGTGTTTATTGCATGTAACATTATCATACTTAAAATAGTTTTTCTTGAGATATTAATATTTATTGCATATAATATTATTATATTTAAGATCATTTTTCTTAAAATATTAAGGTTTATTGCAAGTAACATTAAAAAAATAAATTAAGTGCTCTCCATGGTTTTAAAGCAAAGTTAAGTATAAAAGTCATGAATCCTAGACATTCAAATACGTAGACTACGAACTTTCAGGACCAAGGAAGTATTTCCACTGTCCATATGATAAATAAAACAAAATAAAAGTATTCTTTCCAGGCTTCCCTCAAGGCAAAATTGTGTTTTATTTTAAAACTAGGGGTCCAGTGCATGAATTCGTGCACCTTGAAAGGAACTGTGGGCCGCAAGGATGCAGTGGGCCCAGGGGCAGGTCTTGGCCTATCCTCCACGACCCCGCCTGGCCCATCCCGCCACAGCACCCAGTCCCCTCTCTGCCAGCAGCCCCACTCCCACAGCCATCACTCTGATGGCGCTGGCCCAGCTCACACCTACTGATGGTGTAGAGTGATTAGGGCCAGCACCAGCAGCAGGTGAGAGCAGGGCTGGCCGTCAGTGGGTGTGAGCAGCAGCTGTTACCCCGATCACCCCTCAGGAGCAGGCGTGATCAGGGCCAGCAGCTGCCGCTTGCACCCGCTGATGGCGCAGAGTGATTTGGACCGGTGCCAGGCTCCAGCAGTGGGTGCAAGTGGGGCCAGCACTGGCAGCAGGTGCGAGCACCAGGCGGAACAGTGTCCTGCGGGAGCAAAGAATTTTCAGTAATCATCAGAGGCTTGTCCTTTTGACAGAAACTGGCACCTCGTCTTGGTTTGACGCCCCGCTCGCCTGCTCCACCATCCCGCTGTGGCTGACACCCGCCATGTTACGCACGTGCCACCTGGTGGTCAGCGCACATCATAGCGACTGGTTGTTCGGTTGTTCAGCTGTTCAGTCTATTTGCATATTAGGATTTTACATAGATAGATAGATAGATAGATAGATAGATAGATAGATAGATAGATATAGATAGATATTAAATTCATCTGGAAACAAAATTTGTTCTGTGTCAGAGACCTAGTGTTGTATGTTTGGGGAATGGTTCACTGAAATAGATGCATGAACTACAAAATGCATAGGCAACCCTGGCTGGTTTGGCTCAGTAGATAGAGTGTAGGCCTGTGGACTGAAGGGTCCCAGGTTCGAACCAATCAATGTGTCTCTCCCATCGTTGATGTTTCTATCTCTCTCCCTCTTCCTTCCTCTCTGAAATCAATAAAAATATATTTAAGAAGAATGCACAGGCAGGCCATCGAATATATTAGTGTTATATAATTTGTGTTGTTTAATGTACTTTCTAGCAAATAAAATAGTTCACATATTTCTTATTAATACCATAAGCAGCACCTCTATTTTATGTTAAGCTTAAGCATAGATAGGATGGGTCCTCAGATAGCCAGATTGGTGGGAGCATCATTAAAAAAGACTCTACCAGCAGATGGTCTGAATAGACATTTTTCCAAAGAAAACATGCAAATGGCCAAGGGTTACATGAAAAGTTGCTCAACATAACTAATTACCAAAGAAATGCTAATCAAAACCACAATGAGATATCACTTCACACCTGTTAAAATGAGTGTCACTAAAAAGACAAGAGATGACAAGTGTTGGTGTGGATGTGGAGAGAAGAGAACCCTTGTGCACTGTTTGTGAAAATGTAAATTGGTACAGCCACTATAAACAACATTATGGAAGTACTTAAAACAATTATTCAGCCATAAAAAAAGAGGAAAGTTTGCCATTTGTGGGATGCATGGAACTAAAGGTCATTATGTGAAGTAAAATAAGGCAGACAGAGAAAGACAAATACTGTATCATATCACTTATATGAGACCCCTAAAAAGGCCATACTCATAGAAACAGAGAGTAGATTGATGGGGCCTATGGGATGGAGAAAATGGAGTGAAACTGGCCAAAAGGTACAAACTTCATATAAGATGAATAATTTCTGGCAATCTAATGCACAACATGGGAACTATAGTTAAGAATATCTTATTATATATTTGAAAGTTGTTGAGAGTAGATCTTAATGTTCTCAATCTACATGCCAAAAATGGTAATTATATGAAGTGATAGGTGTGTTAACTAATATTTTTTTGGTGATCAAGTCACAATACATGTTTATCAAGTCACTTTAAAGTTGCACAATATTACATGTAAAGTATCTATATATATAAAAGGCTGATATGCAAAGTGTCCTCTCGGGAGTTTGACCAGGAGACCAGGAGTTTGATTGCTCGCTATGACGTGTGCTGACCACCAGGGGGCGGCACAGAACACGGCGAGTGACCAATGGCAGTGGCGGGACACAGAGGGAGTGAGGGAAAGAGGAAGCAGGGAGGCGGGGAACCTGATTGACCCTGATCACTGGCCAGGCCTAGGGACCCTACCCATGCATGAATTTCAAGCACTGGGCCTGTGGTATCTTAATAAAGCTAGGGGTAAAAGCTACCAGAAGAATGGGATACAGAGAAAATGTATAATGCCATGAAAGAATTTCAGGGTGTGTTTTTTTTTTAATTTTTTTTTTTTTTAGATTTGTTTAATAGTCATCTAAAGGTCTTAGGTTGCTTACAATCTAGGTGGACAAAGGTATGTAAAAAAATAAATGCCATGGGAGGGTGGGGGGGCAGTGGGGGGATGGGGAATAAGGACACATATGTAATACCTTAATCAATAAAGAAAGAAAGAAGAAAAAACAAATAAATAAGTGCCATAAAGTCACATGTGTGCTAGAAAAGCCATGTGCAGAAATCAAAACGGTTATGTTCCTTTGCAAGAAAAGTACTTTTTGACCATTTTCTGTTTTCTGAAGCATTTTTGTAGGCAATATAAAGATGTGAAATGAACATAGAGCAGAGAAACCTGAGATCCTTAAAGTGTAAAAAATGAAAAGAAGCACATTTTTTGCTTTGCTGTGGTGTATTATTTAGGAAATGTATCAAAAGATGTGCACAGGCTTATTAAAATGCTAATTACTATCAGCTTTTTAAAAGTTTACTGATATTACTCATAACCCAGTTAGAAGGCAGATACTACCAAGATCACATAGGTTAAGCTCACAATGTAAGGTACAACTCCAAAAATCCTGGGAATACTCTAGTTGGAAATAAATAGTGATTATTTGGGCAGAAAACATACAAATATATGAGGTAAATTGAGCTGCTAAAATAGTGAATATCCTCATATATCGATACCTTAATGATAAAGGAAAGAGAGAGTGGAATACAGAAATGTTGTGAATCTGGGAAAGACTGGAATATGCACTCAAATGTAATAGTTACAACAAGGAAAGGAAAATGATTAAGTGCATAGGTTGATTTGAGAAATTATGTAAAGTTAGAATGGATTTGTTGGTATTAAGGAATAAGATATAAGATAATCCTATCTAATAAAAGAGAAACATGGTAATTGGCGTATGACCGCTACCCTTCCCACTGGCTAATCAGCGAGATATGCAAATTAACTGCCAGCCAAGATGGCAGCCGGCAGCCAGGCAGCTTGAAACTAACATGAGGCTTGCTTGCTTCAGTGACGGAGGAAACCAACGTTCCCCGCCTGCCTTGCCGGCCTCTGAGCTGGCAGTTTGAAACATAGTTACAAAAATAGAAGCTAAACAAAACCCCAGAAACTAGCTTTCAGCTAGCCGGGATCTCAGACCTGGAGTTGATACAGAGTTTCGATTGTAGAACCTAAACAAACCCAGATACCTGCTTTCAGGAGTGGAGGCCTAAGAGCTGGAGCCTCAGAGCTAAAGCTGGCCCAGAATAAAAAAAGAAAAAGAAAAAAAAGAGCAGTTGGGAGCTTCAGTCACCCGCCAGTGTGAAAACAGCCCTCAGCCCCTCACCCAGACTGGCCAGGCACCCCAGTGGGGACCCCCACCCTGATCTGGGACACCCTTCCGGGAAAACCAGCCAGCCCCCACCCATGCACCAGGCCTCTATTCTATATAGTAAAAGGGTAATATGCCTCCCAGCAACAGGATCAGCAGAGCTGTGAGGTCTCCCGGCACTGGTATCAGCAAGACTGGGGGCAGCGCCCAAACCCCCTGATCGCCCTGTGGCTCTGTGTGTGACAGGGGGTGGGGCCACAACCTCCCTATTGGCCCTGCTCTGTTCGTGACAGGGGAAGGAGCCCCAACCTCCTGATCAGCCCTGCTCTGTTCCTGACAGGGGAAGGCACCCCAACCCTCTGATCGGCCCTGCTCTGTGCCTGATAGGGGGGAGCTCCCGAACCTCCTGATCACCCTGCGGCTCTGTGTGTGACAGGGTGCGGCACCCCAACCCCCCCACCCCACGGGCCCTGCTCTGTGTGTGATGGGGTACAGCCATAACCTCCCCATAGTCCGTGCCCTGAGTGTGACACTGGCGGCGACCTAACCCCCTGATCAGCCCTGCTCTGTGGGTGATAGAGGGTGGCTCCCCAACCCCCTGATCCGCCCTGCTCTGTGCATGACATGGGGGAGCTCCTCAACCCCCTGATGGGCCCTGCTCTGTGCATGACAGGGGTTGGCGCCTCAACCTCCCCATCGACCCTGCCTTGAGTGTGACAGGGGGCAGTGCCCCAACCCCCCAATTGGCCCTACCCTGAACGTGACTGAGGGTGGCATCGCAACCTCCCAATCCGCCTTGCTCTGTGCATGACAGGGGGCGGCGCCCCAATTCCCCAATAGGCCCTGCTCTGAGCCCGACCAGGGGCTGCACCTAGGGATTAGGCCTGCCCTCTGCCACCCGGGAGCAGGCCTAAGCCAGCAGGTCGTTATCTCCCGAGGGGTCCCAGACTTCGAGAGGGCACAGGCCAGGCTGAGGGACCCCCCCTCCGCCCCGAGTGCACAAATTTTTGTTCACCGGGCCTCTAGTTTGACTATAATAAGCTCCTTGAGAAAGAGTGTTTTTTTGTTGTTGTTTTGTTTTGTTTTAAAGGAATTAGGAAAGATATATGGAAAGCATTAGCAACAAAATAAATTTTGAGGTGGGCTCTTTCAGTGTTGAGTGAGATTCTATACATTTCTATCTATCATCTATCTATCTATCTATCTATCTATCTATCTATCTATCTATCTATCATCAATCATCTTTCTATCTGTCATCTATTTGAAGAGAGATAGGACAGTTGATATATATTGGAGCTAAGTTTAGAACGAGTATTCAATAGAATAAAACAAGTAAAAATGTTCAAGCATATTGAATGCCATCTCAACTTGTTGCTGGTGGAAATGGGGTCCTTTTATGAAGGCATGAAAAAAGCATTTCTGCTAAGTGAAATAAGCCAGTCAGAAAAGATAAATACCACATGATCTCACTCATTTATGGAATATAATGAACAACATAAACTGATGAACAAAAACAGATCCAGAGACAGAGAAGCATCGATCAGACCGTCAAACCTCAGAGGGAAGGCAGGGGAGGGTGGGGGTAAGGGGGAGAGATCAACCAAAGGACTTATATGCAAGCATATAGGCCTAACCAATGGACACAGACAACAGGGGGTGAGGGCATGAGTGGTGGTGGGGGGAGTAGGGGGTAACGTGAAGATAAGGACACATATGTAATAACTTAATCAATAAAAAAAATTTAAAAAAGAGAAAAGCATTTTTGGTACCCAAATATGGGAGGTTGAGGTATAGTAAGATTTACTGAAGTTGAAATAAATAACTGCATTTTTTATGCATTGGTCTTCAAATAATTATAATCTAAAGTGATTGAGACTTTTATTGGTATCAACTAAAATAAAAAGCCTTTTTGTCTTGCTCAATGTCAATAGGTTAAAATTTCAATTATGATAGTTTTGTTTCTTCAAAATATGAAGGGTAGATTTTTGTATCTGTTAGTCAATATAAAAAAGAAAAAAAAAACCCACTAGCAACTTTTATAACATGGTTTCAGATGGCCATTGAATATCCTCTATCATGTAATTTATTCTCACTGTTCCTGACCCATTTACGTCAAGGACTTGAAAGACTTTGCAAATAAATGACACCAATGCTCTTTCAGGTTGTGTGCTGGCAGCACACAAAGGAATATCATCTAGAAAGTTTTTATCAACCTTTGTTTTAAATGAGAATTGTAAGTGCGTTCACTATGAGTTATTCTTAAAATCTGAGAGGAATAAATCTAATGGCTTTTGGAATAAAAATTAATATAAAAATAAGAAATGTATTTTGAATTATTCATATTTTCTTACGTTCATGTCTTTATATTTTAATATAAAATAATGAAGTGAATACTTACTTAAATTAATCAACAGTTTACAACATACTTTTGAGGCTAGATAGTTAGAGTAGGGAACAAAGGCCTCAAGCTCTACCTCTTCACTGACCGCCTCTTCCCTCATTGTCCCCTCCCCTATTTTCTGTAATTGAGAAAAGAAAGAAAGAAGAAGAAAGAAAGAAAGGAAGGAAGGAAGGAAGGAAGGAAGGAAGGAAGGAAGGAAGGAAGGAAGGAAGGAAGGAAGGAAGGAAGGAAGGAAGGAAGAAAGGAAGGAAGGAAGAAAGGAAGGAAGGAAGGAAGAGACAGCTGGAGAGGAGGGACAAAGATGAGCTGTTTCTGCAGTTACCCATCTTAGTCAGAAGCAGTGGATCACCCTATCCACCTTTTCCACATTTAATAAAAACCTTCCACCCTGACCTCATCAGAGCATCTTGCTCTCTGAGGTCTTCTGCTCTCACCTCTTCTTTCTTTAAGTTTTATTTGTTTAATTGATTTCAGAGAGGAAGGGAGAGAAAGAGATAGAGATAGAGATGATAGAGATAGAGATAGAGATGATAGAGATAGAGATAGAGATAGAGATAGAGATAGAGATAGAGATAGAGATAGAGATAGAGATAGAGATAGAGATAGAAACATCAATGATGAGAGAGAATCATTGACCAGCTGCCTCATGTATGCCCCACATTGGGGATTGAACTGTGACTTCCTGGTTTATAGGTTGATGCTCAGCCACTGAGCCATGCCGATTGGGCCCCTCTCACTTCTTGAGTGCCTACTATTGCTTTAATAAATTTACTGTGTTTTGCTAAATCTTTCTGCCATGCTCTCAAATTCTTTCTTGTTTTGCAACAAGAACTTTAAACCAAGTATCGTGTTGAGGCTTCCTTGGATTTTTTGGGTGCCATCTGGCATCCCTTTTGAGTGAATAAAATACAATGATATATGCATCTAGTAACACAAAATAGTACAAAATATTATAAAATAACATAATAGAGAGCCCCATGCCATACCAATACAACATCACATCATCTCAAAGGCAAGAATGTTAATGCGTTTTATGAATCTTTTAGGAAATAATAGTATAGGTAACCAAAAATGAATTTGGCATGTGTTTGCATTTCTATTTTTGTTACAGGCCCAAGGAACTTATGGCTGATGCTTCAAAAGAAAGGCCAATACCCAATAGATCAACGTTTGGAGCAAGGAAAACTTTATTGACTGAGAAGGCCTACCTAAAGAACATGGGAGGACCAATGATCAAATTCATCAAAAGACAGTCTGGACTTGAGACATCTTTCATTATTAAGGGAAGGGGGTGGGGGGGGGGCGGGGGGTAGGTGCTGGCCACAGACAGGAAGGCATTAAAAGGGATTCAAGAAAGAGTACAAAATTTCTCAATCCGTTTATTCCCAGTTGGTCCATTGACTCCTACTGATCAGAGTCCAGTTATGGAGATTCCTATGAATCTTTATTTTGTCCATATTTTACCACTTCTTTGCTGACAAGAAGGCTGCTCAAGTCTCAAGCAGTAGTCCTCTAGTAGTTAATTAGCATATCTACAGGAGGAGCTATTAGCCTATAGGCCAGCCATCTGAGAAAGTATTTCATTTGTTACATTTTTAATCTAAAAAAATGTTACTCTCAAGGTAGAAGAGGGTATAGGGGGCATAAGTGGTGATGGAAAAAGAAAATTTAAGTAAAGAGAAAAAATAAATTAAAAAGATTACTATCCATAATATGTTTAACTCCATGCTTTTTATTTACAAAAATGTTACCAATGCTAACTGTTGTAGATTTGATCCCTCAGTATGTCAACCATTAGATTACACCATGAAGTCATTATAAAGGTGTTTCACACAGCCTTAGTTGCCCAGTATAAATTAAGCATGGCAGCGTTACCATTCACTCAAATATTACTTACCTACTTTTTTACCCTGTAAAATTGGAAAAATTGTGCATACGTCAAAGGGTTATGAAAATGTTTGCAAAGATGTCCAACCAAACCTTAGTTTACTCCTCAATACAAATTCTGTTGTAATCCATGTTCCCAAGAAACTAAATGCCAAATTTTTATTTAATATAATTTAATTTTAATTTAAAACCTGAGGATGCTTTTTTTTTTTTTCATTGATTTTTAGAGAGTGGAAGGGAGGAGGAGAGACAGAGAGAAAGAAACCTCGATGTGAGAGAGACACATCGATTGGTTGCCTCCTGCACTCACCCTAACTAGGGCCAGGATGGAGTCTGCAACCGAGGTACAGGCCCTTGATGGAATCAAACCATGATCCTTCAGTCTGTGAGCCCACACTCCATCTGAGAGGAGTTAGAAGCAAGTAGGTAGATAGGAAAGGGGCTCAGGAAGGAGGAAGTGCAAAGGTGACCCCTGGAGCTAGCCAAAACCTCAGGAATACTTATCTTGCAGAAAACAGGATGTCAGGAGACAAGAATGCTTATCTTGCAAGCACAGAATCTTGCAAGAGAGGGGAGGAAGAGAAAAGAAGGAGGGAAGCACAGGGTGGATTTTGAAATTGTTGCTAGACAAGAAAGATAGAAGGAGCCATAAGAGAGTAATATGGGTAGACAAAGAGTGGATCCATAGCAGATAAAACCCTTTGACATGTGAGCTTCAGTGGCAATCCTCTCTCTTTTTTTTTTAAATTAAATCTTTATTGTTCAGATTATTACATTTGTTCCTCTTTTTTTCCCCCCATAACTCCCCTCCTCCCAGTTCCCGCCCCACCCTCCGCCCTCACTCCCTACCCATTGTCCTCATCCATAGGTGCACGATTTTTGTCCAGTCTCTTTCCGCATCTCCCACACCCCTTCCCCCCCCAAGAATAGTCAGTCCATTCCCTTTCTATGTCCCTGATTCTATTATGATCACCAGATTATTTATTCACTTGATTCTTAGATTCACTTGTTGATAGATGCATATTTGTTGTTCATAATTTGTATCTTTACCTTTTTTTTCTTCTTCCTCTTCTTAAAGGATACCTTTCAGCATTTCATATAATCCTGGTTTGGTGGTGATGAACTCCTTTAGCTTTTCCTTATCTGTGAAGCTCTTTATCTGACCTTCCGTTCTGAATGATAGCTTTGCTGGATAAAGTAATCTTGGTTGTAGGTTCTTGGTATTTATCACTTTGAATATTTCTTGCCATTCCCTTCTGGCCTGCAAACTTTCTGTTGAGAAATCAGCTGACAGTCATATGGGTATTCCCTTGTAGGTAACTGGGTTTCTTTCTCTTGCTGCTTTTAAGATTCTCTCTTTGTCTTTTGCTCTTTGCATTTTAATTATGATGTGTCTTGGTGTGGTCCTCTTTGGATTCCTTTTGTTTGGGGTTCTCTGCGCTTCCTGGACCTGTAGGTCTATTTCTTTCACCAGGTGGGGGAAGTTTTCTGTCATTATTTCTTTAAATAGGTTTTCAATATCTTGCTCTCTCTCATCTTCTGGCACCCCTATAATTCTGATGTTGGTGCGCTTGAAGCTGTCCCAGAGGCTCCTTACACTATCTTCGTATTTTCGGATTCTTTTTTCATTTTGCTTTTCCAGTTGGGTGTTTTGTGCTTCTTCGCATTTCAAATCTTTGACTTGATTCTTGCGCTCCTCTGGTCTGCTGTTGGGTGTCTGTATAATATTCTTTATTTCAGTCAGTGTATGCTTAATTTCTAGTTGGTTCTTTATCACAACATCGAGGGTCTCATTAGATTTCTTGAGGATCTCACTACATTTATCGGCGGTCTCACCAGTCTTTTCGAGGGCCTTACTAAGTTTATCGGCAGCTTCTATACAGTTCTTAAGAGACCTTAAAAGTGTGGTTCTGAACTCAATATCCTCCATTGACAGTTTTGTCCTGTTTCTTTGTCTCCGCATTTTTTATGCTTTCTTGGTACACCCCCTAGTGGTCTTTGTGCGCAGTCTTGTTGCCTTTAAGCCTTGATTGATGTCGGCAATACCAGGGGTGATTTGACCTCCAGGCTAATTGGCTATGAGAGTCCGCTGTGTCTGCAGTGGGAGGGCTTCTGTGCTGGATCTCTAGGGCGGTGCTAATCTAGCGTTTGCCTGAGGCTATCTGGCAAATGGTTCTGCGCAGGGCTTGGGCGGGGCGGGTCCCGGGGACTACAGGGCAGGCAGAGGGAGCAGTTATGGCTGCTCTCAGTTCCTTCCCCAGGGGCTCTGCCTCTCAGAGTCCCAGCAATGGCTGCAAACCTCGGAGAGAAAGCTGCCCTCAATTTCCGACTGAAGCCAGGCAGTCCTGCTTCTCCCGTTTGAGTCTGGGTCCCCAGAGACTCGCCGGGATCTGGAGCTCAGAGTCTGAAGCTCCCTCCCGATTGAAAACAACAACCGCGCCCTCCGCTGCCAGCCCGCTCCGCGTGTGCGCGCGCACTCGGCACCTGAGTATTTCACTTCAGCACTGCGCCTCCTCTGAGTCTGGGTATGATATTCTCTTTCCTCCTAGTTGTAGAATTTCCACTCAGCCAGCCTTCCTGTGGTTTTGGATGATGTCCGTTCTGTCCTTTAGTTATATCTCTGAAGTGGTTGTTCGAGGGCAGCAATCTCCGGTGTTAACCTATGCCGCCATCTTGGTTTCTCCCAGATTTTCTTGATCTTCTGTTCGCAACCCTCTCTTGGGCCCCCTCTCTGAGCCAGGGGTCTGTATCTTCTTGAATAAATCCTACATCTCTTGTTTGATTCTTCTGGTCCTCGATTGCATTCTTTGATGCCTTGAGACACGATCCTGGGAATAACCACAGCTCCCTGTTCCGGTATCATTTTCACTTGTAAATTTTCATGTACCATGATTGATCTTTCTGTAAATATAAACTTAGGTCTTATTGTGTAGTGGACTTCAGGAAACGTAAGTCTGTTTTATGCCTTATTTACAACCCCAAATGGGGTAGATGTAGGTTTTAAGTTCTCCTAAGTAGAATTTATTTCTCTTATTAGTGTTTGGTCCCTCAGTTCCTGTCTTCAGTCTGGTCTCATTCAAATTCTTCCATCAGCAATTTAAAAAATTATCTGAATTTTAAAGTAAATTTTACTAATCTTCAGGGATACTCATTTAAGAATTTTCTTAATTTAAATTACTTTCCATCATTTTCTTAACAGTTAAAGAGTGATTAAGTATTGTCCAGAAATTATTTAATTTCATATATATTATTTAAGTCATTTTAAACATTTTACCTCTTTTATTTTTGTTGCCTCATGTTCCCTAATTCTTTGTGTTTTTATTGCTATAATTCTGAATATTATTTGTGTATGTAGCCAATATAACTCTTTCCTTCTCAGTTCATCCTCTGACTTAAGTTAATCTCACCTCACAAAATATCCTTCTAACATTCTTTTACAGACCTTCAAACATTTTTTTTAAAACCAGCTTATTATTCTTTTTCTCTTCACCATCCTATGTTAATGGGGACACTTAATTCAATGTGCAATTTTTCTAAGGATATATTTACTTTTTTTAATCACTCTGCATAAGTGTTGTACTAAAATGGGCTTCAAGTCAGCTTTCAAATACATATTTTCATCTCAGGAATAGTTGTTGACATAGATCTGGTTTTAATTTCATCTGGTGAGTAAATTTAGACTCCATTTACTGTAACAAATAGCTGTGATAAAAATTCTAAATGCTTAATAAACCAACAAGAATTGAAATTAGTGCATCATATTCTTTATTCTTTCCCAAAAGAAAAATTTTTACATATGTATCTAACATTTTCCAGCCAGAGAAGATGAATAGAAGCCATTGTTTAGTAAATTCTGGATTCCATCTGAGTTTTGGAGATAACTGTGTTTTAGATGGCGTGGTAGAGCTATTGAAGGCACTGGCATTCAGATGCCATTATGTAACACTGCTTTTCTATGCTCCCCAATTGGTACCACTCATTTCTTTTCAACCTTAAACAAAAGCACCATGGGGAAAAGTAAATTCCCTTTTAGTCTGTAATACCTGGAAGATTAGAGAACAATGCTAAAGTTTACAACATTTAGTGACATTCTGCTATAACTTTTAGGCTTGGCACAAATTCATCATAAAGTTATTTATTGGGCCTACCTCTCAAGTATGTATATTCCCACCTTTAGAAAGATTGAATTCCATAGCTGCTACAATATCTGTAATCCTTTGTGAAGCAAGCATGCTCAGAGCTTGTTGATGAATATGATGTTCCATTAGGATCATTATTTAACGAGTGCACTCAGTAGTGCTTTGTATTCTTTTCAAGCTGATATTTTGCTGTGGGGGGCTTCTTGGAACGTAGCTCCCTCTATTGCCCATATTTGAGTTAATAGCTATTTTTTTAAATAGGACGATGAGCCTGCAGGAATGTTATTTCAGCCTTGCTAAGTAGGGCAAGACAAGCTCCTAAGATCCACACAGAACATTTGGAACACATGGGCCAGGGCTGATAAAAACCACCATATGTATTGTTGCTGAGAAATATGTATAGCATTAGTACAATTTAGGAATAAAAAAATAAGTGGATGCTATGAATCTCTCAATTATGTGTATTCTACCCCCAAATCTTTATCTGCTTGGAAAGATACCATGACCTTGTCATAAACATCCTAATGTTGGAAGGCAGTTATTTATAATGTCATAACCCACCGTCTTTGAAAAAAAAAGTAGTTTTCACTTTCTTTAAATAAGTTCCGTTTCTATTGACATTTGATATTTCAGAGGAGGATATGAAGCTGTGGAATTAGAAATTTTGGCCAATATTTAATATTGAAAGAAAGAAATTACAGTCTACTTTCTTCAAACCCAGGAAGCTGTGTTAGCAATGTACTATCTTGATTGTTGGAAATATAGAATTCAGTAACTCTACATCCAACATCCTACAAAGTTATTGGTAGTACTTCTCTCAGGGTGTCTGAAAAAAAGAACTAGAAGTTGAAACACAGTCTACAAGCTACACAGCAGTGATAACTGTAGTCAACAGCCCATAAACTGAGCCATCAGAGGGTGTGGAGTCATTACTTTTAAAATAATTTTTTTACTTTTTATTGAATTGATTGGTGACACTGGTTAACAAAATTATACAAGTTTCAGGTGCACAATTCTATAACACATCATCTGTACATGTATTGTTTGTTCACCACCCCAAGTCAAGTCTCCATCCACTACCAGGGTTACCTAGTTATTAACAAAAAGAGAGCAAGGGAGTCAGACATTGTTGAGCATATTCAGTTGGGGACACTGAGGCTGTTTGCTTCACCAGGAAGCTCCAGCTTCACACCCCAAGGAATCCCAGCATTGTCCCTCCAAGGGGATTACCATCCAACCTTCCAGTCTCAAGTACTGGATTTTGTGTTTAGGGGAGGGAGCATGGGGAGATAAAGATAAGCTCAGTAAAGTAAAAAATGGCTTTGGGCGAGGAACTTAACCATAGGGGACTGCCAGTCTAACCTGGGGAAAAGATCCCCCATTGGCTAGGGGATGGGCCCCACTGGAAGCCCACAAAAACTTGGGAAGTTTATTGGTTATTTTGAAAATGCTCCTGGTTATAATCCCAGGAAACAAAGACCTCTCTCTCTCTCTCTCTCTCTCTCTCTCTCTCTCTCTCTCTCTCCTGACCCATGCTTGCCCCCAGTGCTAGCCTGTTCCCTTTGTAGTAGCCATGTGACCCAAGCAGCCATATGACCATTGGCCATTGGCCATGCAGACTCTAAGTGTCGGCTTCAGGCAGGAGCCTGGGTAGAGCAATAAAGCAATGGATTGCAGCCTGGAATACAAGTTAAGCTTGCCAAGTGTTAGACTGAACTAAGCTTTAATATGGCGCAGTATCTCTGGACATTTGCTCTACTTCTTTTTTTTTTTTCTTAAAAAGTTTTTATTGATTTTAGAGAGAAAGGAAGGGAAGGGGAGAGACAAAGAAACATAGATGAGAGAGAAACATCAATTGGCTGCCTCCTGCATGCCCTGTATTGGGAAACAAGCCCACAACCTGGGCATGTGTGGGAAACCGAACTGGTGACCTCTTGGTGCATGGGTCCATGCTCAACCACTGAGTCACATTGGCTAAGCCCTTTGCTCTATTCTGACCCTGATTTTCCATGGCGAGATGGACAGAGATGGAACACTGGATGGGAACTCTTTTGATTTCTCATCATAAATAAATATTACCACCAGACTTCATCGTCCCTTGTGGGTAAGCAAAAATGCTTTTCTTCAAGACATTGCAAGAACCCCAATTCTTCTAGCAACAGAAAACCCCCATTTTCACCAGCAACACATCCTTCACTATTTATCACCCCGTAGCCTCCTCTACTATCTTTCTCCACCCCCTTACCCTACTCCTCTTCCAGCAATCACCACACTGTTGCCTCTGTCCATGAGTTTTCCCTCTTTCTTTCTTCTTTATTGCTCAATCCCTCCACCCCTGCTACCTAGCCCTCCTTCCCTCAACAGCTGTAAGCCTGCTTTCTATGAGTCTATCACTATTTTGCTTATTAGTTCATGTTGTTCATTAGATTTCACTCATATAGAATCATTACTTTTTTTAAGATTATTCAGGTGGGGTCTTTAGTGAATATGTGTATATCAGCAGGATCACTTTTTCCAAGAAAACAAGTCTGTGCATTTTTTGCAATTTACCCTTTTAGTGAGAATCCTATCTGAATGAGATAGCTAAGAGTATTCTTTTGCTCTAATTGGCTCAGTGGGAATAGTGTACTTACAACCTGCCTTGGAATTGATAACCATTATGAATCCTTTTGTCTTGGACTATAATCTCCCCCTGCTTCCATTTAGTACCTGTTTTGATTATGGAGTGATTTTAGGTAGTTTTTCTCATGTTTCTTATGGTTTGAGTTCTCTGAGTTACTTGACATGCGGTTTCATACTACTTTTTTTTTTTTTTTCCAAATTTGAAATATATAAGCCTCCTAAAGTTGTCCCATAGTTCATGGATTCCCTGCTAATTTTTCTTTCAACTTCTTTTCTCTTTGTGTTTCATTTTGAATAGTTTTATTTCTTTGTTTGAAGTTCATTAAACTTCCTCTTTCATTAATCCTAACTAGTGTATCTTTTAAAAACATGGTTTTATCAATTTTATAGAGAGAGGAAGCGGGGGAGAGAGAGACATCTGTGAGAGAGAGAAACATTGATTGGCCTCGCCCCTGTAATTGAAAGCCCACATCTGGACATGTGCCCTGACTTGGAAGCAAACTGGCAACAGGATGATGCTCAACCAACTGGGCTTAACTAGCATCTTTTTTTTTTCTTTTCTTTTTTTAAAATCTCAGACATTGTCATTCTTATTTCTAGAAGACCAATTTGAATGTTTTGTTTTATGTCTTTCTTCTCTTTTCTCTTTCCTTCTTCCTCCCTCCCTCCCTCCCTTCCTTCTTTCCTTCCTTCCTTCCCTTCTTCCTTCCTTCCTTCCTTCCTTCCTTCCTTCCTTCCTTCCTTCCTTCCTTCCTTCCTTCCTTCCTTCCTTCTTCCTTTCCTTTCTTTTCCTTTCCTTTTTCCTTCCTTCCTTCCTTCCTCCCTCCCTTCCTTCCTTCCTTCCTTCCTTCCTTCCTTCCTTCCTTCCTTCCTTCCTTCCTTCCTTCCTTTTTTTCTTCTTTCTTTCCTTCCTTCCTTTACTCACCTGAGGATATTTTTACATTGATTTTTGGAGAGAGTGTAAGAAAGAGGGAAAGACAAAGAGAAATATCGATATGAGAGAGACACATTGATTGGTTGCTTCCTGCACAAGCCCCCACCAGGGCCTGGGCAAGGAGGAGTCTGCAACCAAGGTATGTGCCCTTGACTGGAATCAAACCCGGGACACTTTGGTCCATAGGCCGACACTCTATCCACTGAACCAAACCAGGTAGGGCAACTTTCCTCTTTCTTTGTAATACAATTATTCTTCCAGCTTATTGAACATATGAAATATAGTTAGAAAACTGTTTTAATATCTTTGTTGGATAATTCAACATCTGTGTCAGCTCTGGCCAATTTTGAGAAATCAATTTTTATCCTCATTATGAGTTGTATTTTTTCTGTGTGTTTTTTTTATGTTTTGTTTTGTGTTTTGTGTGTGTGTAACTAATTGTTTCTTATTAGATGCTACCCACTGTGAATATTACCTTATGGTGTACTGGATGCTTTTGTATTATCGTAAATACTAGTTGTCCAGTGCACAGATTCATGCACATTGAAAGGAAATTAATTAGAAGAAATATTTTAATATCGCTATTCACCCTTTCTCTGTATCAGAGATGAAATAAAATTAGTAAAATGTATATAAAAATAATATATAAATTGATTAATAAATAAACAATAACAACATGATATAACAAGAGCAAAGACATGATATAAAAACAACAAAAACATGATATAAAAACAATAAAAACAAGATATAAAAACAACATTGATATAAACAATGACTGATAAATAGATTAAACTTATTCTAATATCTCCCTGTATACCACATTAAGAGTAAAAACACTTTCAGAGTGCTTGACTAATTTCCCTTGTGATGAAGTATTTGCAACTTTAACTTTAACGTCACATGCTCTTTGAACTCAAGAGAAAGAAACATATTACTGACCATGTCTGAAAATGGGTTCAGGAGGAATATTCCTATTCTGTCTAGAGTTTGTACTTGTGATTTATTAATAGTCATCGCAAATGCTGGCATCACGGCAAACCGTCTTCAAATTAATTTAAATGGGAGGCCAGTGTTAGATGGGGACAAATCAATTCTTGGAATCAGAACAATTTCTCCTTCCACAGATCCTGTTAATACTTCATCTTTGATTATGTTAGGTCACAATCTTGTGATAATAAATATAGTACCATTACAAAGACCCCATTTACTATCAAGATTTCTCAAGAGCATGATGATTGCACCTACTTTCAATTTTAATTTATGACATGGCATTCCCAAAGGAGTAATACTATTAAGAAATTCAATGGTAAAATTTTCCTTTTTGGCATCATCTGTTGAATCAATGGAATCATCACTCAAATAGGTGTAAAAATCTCCATCGAGTATATACAAAATTTCTTCATTTAATTTATGAATGTGCTCATTTTTAGGACAAAGAATTGCACATTTAGATATATCTTTAATATTATTTATAGATATACTATTTCCAAAGGTAGCTTCAATAATAGATCCGTTACAAATCATTTCATGGGGGATTTCAATAATAACCATTCCTAAATGAAAACTCTTATCAATTTTGCCATCTCCAAGTTTTACTAACCATTCACTATAAGCAGAAACCTCTGATCTGACATTTGTTTTCAGAGACAACTGTCTGAAACATCCCCAAACACTACAGTACTTAGCCAGCTTCAGAGGTATGTTGTGCCAATAGTTGGTCTTCAGACATATTTTGTCTACGATGCCACTTTCTTTCAGCTTCAGAATGTCAACAAAAACAACCGAATTCACGATCGACAATGAGAGTTATTTTTTTCCCCATTGCAGCTTGCTATTAAGCTTTGTTAGGCAATACCAGAGAAAGATTTATTATTCTTGGCTAGGTCCAAATATTCTATACCATGTGACTTGAAATATGTTCCACTCTACTTTAACTTGTAGGAATAGCTGCTGTTCGGGGTCTTTTGCAAGTGAAGGTGACATTTCTTTAACCACTTTTGTTGTCTTCCCTGGCTTTAGGTGATTTCCTCACATCAGCACTCTCCTGAATTCTTGAGGGTGACCATCTTTGCATCTATAGAAATCTCTTCTGTGCAAATTCCTCCTTTTTATTACTCTGTCTTGTGACCTTCAGCCACTTTGGTCACCCCAGACTCTCATCTGTGTCTTCTCATCTGACTCTGCTGGGCTCCTTTCTGTGCTATGGCCGGCAAACTCTTTCAAGACATTGTTTGCTTCACTGCCCTTGGTTAACCAGAGGCCAATGTCATGAAAAAATGTAGTAACATATTTTGTTCGAGTATTCATTTCAGGCAGGAAGATAAATCCAGCCACACTTATTATTCCATGTTGACCTGATACGATTTAAGTAATACATGTTTTAAGTCCATTAAAACTATTGCCTTATGTTATGAAGCATAACATTTGTTTCCCTATTTAACATGTTATTTAAATGACCTATTTTCCTCACTAAATTTTAAGCATAACTAGATATCCATATAATCTAATGAATGTTTTATTCATACGCAATGCCTGGAAACAATCTCAACCAGAGCATCTTTATTGCTTCTCAAATCTAAAACAGATTGTGTATGAAAGCAAAATGAATACGCAATATACAAGTTAAGATATTAAAATGAAACAAAGGAAAATGGTTTCATAAGCATGATTTAAAATGTACTTTAAATTACCATTGATGTATTTTTGGGAATTAAGTAGAACTCTGCAAGAGTTGATAAATAATGAGTTCATTTCCATTTCAAAAGAAACAACTCTTGATACAGCCAAATTGTAAAAAAACAGCCTCATGCTGATAAAGATGTTTTACACAATGCATCATTTCTTATCATCAGAATCGAATCAAATGAGCACAGTTGGTGTGTGGCACAGTTATTCTTTAATTTCTGAATTTCTCAATAGAAGTAGCATGAAGAGAATACTGAAAGGAAATATCCAGAAATGTTTTCTTATAAACATAAGAATAAATTATTCTCTTTAAATCTTCAAATTTATTATCTTAAATGTACTAAATATTTTAACAGACTAATTTACATTAAGCTATTAGTTGGAAAAGCAATATTTATTGAGTACTTATATAGTAGGCACTGAATTACAAAAATGAATTATAGACAACTGCAGTCTTGGGGAGCTCATCATATATTTATAGATACAAATAAATAAATAAGACATACTACAATAACTGCCATATATACATGCGTGTAAAGGGTAGTGGGAAATAGACAAGTGAAAAAGAAATTAATCTTAATCTTCTTTCACTAATTTCACTTCCAAATATACAGGTTGGTTGACATTTAACAACTTTGCCCTGGATAATATTCAATTAGAAAGAATAATTTAGTACTTTTCTAACATTCACCTTTCACTGTCTCTCAAAGTCAAGGATAAGTATAATATAGGAATATAATGAAGAAACTTGATTATATGTGGAACTAAAGTTATCTATTAAATGACTTTTTAAGTGTTTTTATTTTTAATATAAATCCTTTATTGTTTAAAGTATTACATATGTCTCCTTTTCCCCCCATTGACCTCTCCCTGACCGTCCCCACAGCCTAGCACATGTTCTCACCCACTGCCAGAGAATAAAGCAAACAGCAGTTAGCATAAAAGTACAAAAAGAGACATTGGAAGGCCAATGGACTTTGATATTCAGCAGGGCTGAATATCAGCACAAAACTGCCCAGCTATGGGCACAATGGCTAGAGGCAATTTCCTGACCTGATAGTCCTTACATTGTTTACCAAACTTTACCTTTGATCTGCCTATATTTGAAGTGAATAAAAAGGAGACAGGACTGGGTCTTGGGGTGCCTCTTCAAGAAAGAGGTTTCCACTTGGCCTCCCATGCCTTCCAAATTCATATTTCTGGTATAGAATTTTCATTTGTGTGTCGGCCCCTCCTTCAGAACCTGAATCTCACTGTGCAGGTCATGGCAACCCCCCCGTGTTCATTCGTTATGCTCATATGCATGCATACAAGTTCTTTGGTTGATCTCTTACCCTCTGATCCCATGCCTTCTCTCATAGGTTGGACAGTCTGTTAGATGCTTCTATGACTCTGGTTCTATTTTTGTTCATAGTTCATGTTGTTCATATATTCCACAAATGAGTGAGAGCATGTGATATTTATCTTTCTCTATCTGGCTTATTTCACTTAGCATAATGCTCTCCAGCATTATGCTAAGTGAAATCGCAAAGGTAAGAATTCCTTTTTTTTTACAGTAGCATAGTAAGTGAGTTTTTTAAAAGATGTGATTAAAGTAATACATTGTGTTATCGCAAAGGTAAGAATTCCTTCTTTTTTACAGCAGCGTAGTAAGTGAGTTTTTTAAAAGATGTGATTAAAGTAATACATTGTGTTACTTTATTTAAAAGGAACACTATTGATTGTTATAAATATATTTGCAGCAGTTTTTTGAAATTATTTTTTAAAAAATTTAATGTAAATTTGAGCTGTTCATCCCAATTGAAAAAGAGCAATGTAATTGAAGACGTTTACATCGTGTCTTGTATTTGACACTGTGAAGTTATTTCATATATATCACTCTAATACTCAAATGTTATCTATCAGCTCATCCAAGATTCTGAGCTTTTCGAACACACATGCATACACAATGTTCTAGGCTTATAATGTTCATTTAAGAGACTTAAACCACTCATAGTGGTTTGATTACTCTCATGAAAAGAATGAAAGGAAGTTAATAAACACTCCTTTAAGTCACTTAAAGGAGCTCATAGTACTCATACTTACAAATAAGCAGGTGACTTGTATTTGAACAAGTCATACTTTTGACCAATGTTGTAAATATGTAAGAAAATAATTTAGCTACAAAAACAGAAAGCAAGGGAGAGAAGCTGGCTACAGTATGCACACCATACAATTATGGTTTAGCCTACATATCACTAGGAAATAAAATGTGCCTGGACCAAACTGCTGAGGTGACACCTTCCTTACCTTACTCATTGTAGCTTCCTTCCAAGCCAACCCACAGTTAGAAATGTTATCTCTCTAATTTCTTTTATATTTTCTGCTATGCTGTGTATGCAATCCCAGGAGCCATAGGATGTCTGTGAAAGTGATTCCCTTATTAACTTCCTTTCATTCTTTTCATGAGAGTAATCAAACCTGGAACAATCACATGTATCAGCTGGAGGTCTCTCTATGCCATCACAGGAATTCATATAGTTTATTCCTTATTAATACAGAATCAACTTTTTAAAATTTACTTAAAAGAAAATGAGAAAGTGGAGAATGAGAGAAAAAGGAACAAAGCAGACAAAATAAAATAAAAACAGAAGGAAAAAAGCTACCAGTATCTTCTCAAAATGTTTACATATAATCTAAGCCTCTGTCTTTATTATTCTTTCACATTTGTTAAATTATTATCTATGTTATTACTTTCATAAAATATGAGGCACATGCTTCTTTGTTTATGAAAATTAAATCTAGATTTCTCAGAATATGGTGACATTAGCTAATGGTTACTGAAAGTTTACCTTTATATTGGTAAAGCATTTTACAAGAATTGACCAATTGAAATCTTGGTGACAAAACTTATAAAAGGAATAGATATTGTATTATCAATTAAGAAATAGGATATTAGGAGATCTAAATATGTAGGTAAATCAGAAAAATCATGCAATGTAGATTATATATATAACTATGCTACTGAATCCAAATTACTTGAACAACTATGTTCCAAATTTGATCTACCTATCATCTATCTATCTATCTATCTATCTATCTATCTATCTATCTAATCATTCTAGATACTACTTTCATGCCATCTATATGGATTTCAATTAATTGTCATGTACTAAGAGTCCATAATTGGTCACACATATTCTTTAGAATAATTGTTGGTACTTACTATATACTTAACACGATTATAAATTTATGACATTAGAGAACACAAGATAAATTGATCTCAAGAGCATATGGTTTAACAATGAAACTAATTTGTTAATTTGCCAAGAGTCAGATGAGTAGTGCAACGTGCAATGAATGTCTATATTACAGGTTGGATATAGTCAGGACATTCTGCGTAGCAATGCCTATAGTAGGAAAATTTCAAGTGAAATTAAATTAGAACTATATGAAAATGAGTGAATAAGTAAAGGAAAAGCAGCATTTTAAAGATTGAGGAAATGTGTGATTATTTTAGGCATGGAGAAAGCTTAATTTATGAGACATCAGAGGTCCAGTGGGCTTGTAGCTGAGAATTGGGCTGCCAGATGATACTAAAGTACACATTTTGTTAAGAGGAACTGAATTAAGGAATGAGGAATAATTGAAAAAGGACTTTCCTAATTTTACTGAAACGTCTGTAATTAAGAAACAATAGAAATGTTTCAAAGGTTTCATTTTGAAAACAAAATATTTTGAATTTATGTATTAACTTTTAAACTGGATTTCATGGAAATAAATTTATAGCAAAACTGCAAAGATTTTGCCTAGGTAATAGTTTAAAAAATAGCTAAATGTGAGTGTCTGTGTGTTGCTTTTTAAATAAATTTGTATTGGCAGAGGAGAAAACAACAATTAATAGAAATTGTGATATATATGTGCAAATTTAGTACAGATAAACATAATTTTGTTATGAAGTATACTACCCTATTCCTAAATGTTCTGTGATGTAGTGTTTCAAGTAATTTTGCCAGGAAAGCAAAGGATTGAATTTTAATTTCACACCCAGTCTTTTCCCTGAATTATTTTGGCATGTTATTATAAATACATTTTGTTTTGACTATCAAAATTTCTTAGGGAATATTGCACATTTTGATCTCCAGGAGATGGTGAAACATTACCCAAAAGTACAAGAAAAAGGAAAAGAGAGAATGTTTTGTAACTACCAGAACTTGTGTTTAAAGTGGAAATGCATGAATTTACACAAAACATATTAAGGAAGTAGTTTTTAAACAACTTAATGTCTAGAGATTACCTAGCTCATCTGTAAAACCAGGTGCTAACAGTACCCTCCCCATAAGCATTATGCAAGGAAAAAGTGATAAGTTATATGCAGAAACACCTAGGCTTGCCTGAATCATACTACCACCTAACATATCCAAATATGAATTAAAACATTTTCTTAGATCAATAAATATAATAAATATTATTGAAAATGCATATTTGACAAATGGATAAACAACTTTCTGATTGATTTTAAAAATACTTTAGTAGATTCGCCATCTCTTTTTCTTTCATGCAGTGAGAGAGTAATCTCTGACTCCAATGAGCTATAAACAAAGAGACACTGGGAAGGAGAGCCCTCTTTGAGAGAGTGAGAGTAATCATAACCACTTGCTTTTCCCAGGGGTTAAGATATGTGAGACTAGTCCAGAGGTGACCTCAGCATTTCTTCTCCAATACTGACACAAGGCTTCCCGGTACATTCTTGTTCTTCAAGCCCTTCCCACCTTCCCACCTGCAATTTTTCTCATTGGGTGGTTGGAGAATTAAGCCATATTCTTATTAAAAGACATGGAATGATTGAAGAGCTATTGGCCATATCCTGGAGAAGAGTGAATGTTTTCCCAACTGTGATTCCATGCCAGCCAAAAGAGAAAAATTCCAGGTGTGTTTGCACTGCATAATTTGCTTCTCATAAATGCCTTTTGATTATAAAAGGCCTCCCTTTTTGGAGTACAGTGTAATACATGAATCTAAAGCTCAGCTTCACCATCATGATGTCTCTCTATTCACTCTGCCACACAAATACAAGGCCTTCATCAAGATATCTTTGCATTCTTTGCATATCACTAGGTCATGAACATTTGAGCCAATAACCTTCTCATGGGCTTGCAAGTGGCAGCAGTTCCTACTAGCCTGCCCTATGACCAAGATCCTGTTTTTCCCTAAACAGATGCATTTACAATAACTGCAAACAGTCTTTCTTACGCAATTAATTCTTACAACTTGTAAGTAGATATACAAATATGCTGTTTTACATCTGCGTTCACATTAGCTTCTAATGCTGTGACTCAACTTTTCTGCCTTTTTTTTTTTTTTTTGAGAAAATCCTCAGAAATTTGTTTTTTTTTCCTAAAAGAAAAAGCAAGTAGTTGAGGTTTATTTGTAAAATGTTGACTTCCCTTAAGTTAGAAAACACACACTAGACTGAGAATAATAATTACCGGAGTAATATCCTCTTGTTGTATTGATTCCTTAAGTATTATGAAGTGGCCTTCATTATCTCTTGTTTTGGTCTTCACTTTGAAGTTTATTTTTTCAGATATGAGTATTGCTACCCCAGCTTTTTTTTCATTTCCATTTGCCTAGAAATTTTTTTTTCCCCATCTCTTTACTTTCATTCTGTGTGTCCTTTGTTCTGAGGTGAGTGTTTCACAGACAGCATATATATGGGTCATGTTTTCTTATCCATTCAGCTAACCTTTACTTATTTGTAAAATCTTCATTTTCTTTGTATCAATTAACACCATTTTTAACTATTCAGTTTCATAATTATGCACTTATCTATGTCCACCAAGGACAATGAGCTTCATAACAGAAGGTATTTATGGTATATCCAAGACCACTCAGAAAATTACTCTTATCTAATTGTAGAGTAAAATCACTGTTTAAGTGGGATTTTCATAACATTTTATGCTTAACAAATATGAAAAAAAGAGTATATTATGATTATATGGCTAGTCTATCAAAGAATACACAGATTTTATTGAGGTATTTTTATATAATTACTAGAGGCCTGGTGCACAAAATTTGTGTACTGTGGGGGGGGGTCTCTCAGCCCAGCCTGCACCTTCTCCAATCTGGGACCCCTTGGGGAATGACTGACTGCCGGTTTAGGCCCGATGATCGGGCCTAAACCGGCAGTCGGATATCCCTCTCACAATTTGGGACTGCTAGCTCTAAATTGCTCATCTGCCTCCCTGCCTGATTTCCCCTAACCACTTCTGCCTGCCAGCCTGATCACCCCCTAACCACTCACCTGCCAGCCTGATTGATGCCTAACTGCTCCCCTGCTGGCCCAATTGACCCCAACTGTCCTCCCCTGCTGGTTTGATCACCCCTAACTGCCTTCCCCTGCCAGCCTACTTGCCCCTAACTGCCCTCCCCTGCAGGCCCAGTTGACCCTAAGTACCCTCCCCTACTGGCCTGATCACTTACAACTGCCCTCCCCTGCCGGCCATCTTGTGGTGGCCATCTTGTGACCACATGGGAGTGGCCCTCTTGTGCGAGGGCATGATGGTCAATTTGCATATTACCTCTTTATTATATAGGATATTTCAGCTTTATAAAAGCAAGACATATCTAATATATCTTGGATTTTGTTATTGTGTCAAACAAGTAGATCTAGTGCACTTGCTCAAAATTATTTACAATACTTATATATTTCTATTATTTGCTGTTTGCTTAACATATAATTAGAAAAATAACAACTTTCAGCTTTTCTCCGTGTGCAACTGAAGTATGAAAAATTGATAGTATAACATTATTTCAACTTACTTGAAATATAACCTGTTTTACTTTTAATATTATTATTGTACTATTTTTTATTTGAATATAAAATAATTTTCAAATTATTTTGCATTTTATGCTAATTTTATCAGGGAATATAAAATATTTAGGACTAAAAACATAGATATAAATTAAATATATTAAATACTGTGAAATTTTTATAATTAAATATAATAAGGCCATCATAGAAGACAATAGTTTTCTAAAATACAAATATGAAATTAGTTTCTTAATATTATTAATAAGAAAATTTTCTGTTTTTATTTTTTTTAATTTTTTAAAAATATATTTTATTGATTTTTTACAGGCAGGAAGGGAGAGGGATAGATTGTTAGAAACATTGATGAGAGAGAAACATCAATCAGCTGTCTCCTGCACACACTGCCCTCACCCTCTAGGGGATATGCCCACAACCAAAGTACATGCCCTTGACCAGAATTGAAACTGGGACCCTTCAGTCCACAGGCTGACACTCTATCCACTGAGCCAAACTGGTTAGGGCAAATTTTCTGTTTTTAAATGAGAATATATAATATTTCACTATGTAGGTTAAATCAGTTGTTTATTAATCAAATAGCTGTGAATTATTGAAAATAATTTTGTACATCAAAACTAAGATAATATATAAGAAGCCATTCATCAGAATGGTCACAACAGGTCAAAGTTGAAAACATATTTCATTAATTCAAAACCGTTTATCAGTAAAATGAGAATGATTTATGATTCTGTAAAAACTAGCTTAAAAATCTGGAAAAATAATTTCCCTTATAACGTTTCCTTAGCATCTTAACACAATGAGCTAATAAGGCTGACAACACAGTGTGAAATTAAGCTGTTTTGAAAATTCACAGAAAGCAGAGACTTTCAAAATAAATTGGATTTTTAAAGAAAATCACTTAACTGACTCTCTGTTGAATGTTTTAAGAAACTTAGATTAAAATAGTGACCTTTGAATCCCTTTCTCATTGTCTTTTTCTTTTAAATCTAACAAAATAGATTGAAATAAACACCTCATTCTGTGTCTTTAATAGATAATTTAATCTAAATTGCAACATAGTATCACTCTATGATTTATACTTAGGAACACTAGTTACCTAAATTAGACATTTTAAAGAAAACCAGCCAAAATCAAAAAGATATATGCAGCATGTTATGAGTTTAGGGAATACATATTTTTATGTATGGCAAACAAATCCTATCTAATAAAAGAGAAACATGGTAATTGGCGTACGACTGCTACCCTTCCCATTGGCTAATCAGGGCAATATGCAAATTAACTGTCAGCCAAGGTGGCAGCCAGCAGCCAGGCAGCTTGAAACTAACATGAGGCTTGCCTGAATCAGTGACGGAGGACTCCAACGTTCCCCGCCTGCTGGTGCAGGCCTCTGAGCTGCAACTCTAAGCAACTATTTTACAAATATAGAAGTTAAACAAAACCCTAGAAACCTGCTTTAGTCCCCCAGGCTTCAGCCAGCAGGATCGCAACATTGTAAGCAAAGGCCAGAAACATACTTTCAGCAGCAGAGGCCTAAGAGCTGGAGCCAAGCCTCAAAGCTAAAGCTGGCCCAGAATAAAAAAGAAAAAGGAAAAAAGGAGCGGTTGGGAGCTTCAGTCATCCCCAGCCTGAAAACAGCCCTCAGCCCCTCACCCAGACTGGCCAGGCACCCCAGTGAGGACCCACACCCTGAAGGGGGTGCGACCAGCTGCAAACAGCCATCATCCCCTCACCCAGGCTGGCCAGGAACCCCAGTGGGGACCCCCACCCTGATCCAGGACACCCTTCAGGGCAAACCAGCCAGCACCCACCCGTGCACCAGGCCTCTACCCTATATAGTAAAAGGGTAATATGCCTCCCAGCACCGGGATTAGTGGAGCCTAGAGGCCTCCCAGCACCGGGATCAGTGTGACAGGGGGCAGCGCCCAAACCCCCTGATCGCCCTGCGGCTCTGTGTGTGACAGGGGGCGGGGCACAACCTCCCTATCCACCCTGCTCTGTTTGTGACAGGGGAAGGCGCCCCAACCCCCTGATCTGTGCCTGATAGTGGGGAGCTCCCCAACCCCCTGATTGCCCTGCGGCTCTGTGTGTGACAGGGGGCAGTGCCCCAACCCCTTGATTGGCCCTGCTCTGTGCATGACAGGGGGTGGTGCTGCAACCTCCCCATCGTCCCTGCCTTGAGTGTGACAGGGGGTGGTGCCCCAACCTCCCCAATCAGCTCTACCCTGAGCGTGACTGAGGGTGGCATCACAACCTCCCGATCGCCCTGCTCTGTGCATGACATGGGGTGGCGTCCCAACTCCCCAATCGGCCCTGCTCTGAGACTGACCAGGAGCTGCACCTAAGGATTGGGCCTGCCCTCTGCCACCTGGGAGCAGGCCTAAACCAGCAGGTCATTATCTCCCGAGGGGTCCCAGACTGTGAGAGGGCACAGGCCGGGCTGAGGGACCCCCCCTTCCCACAGAGTGCACAAATTTTTGTGCATCAGGCCTCTAGTTAATTTAATAAATTAATTAATCTGGTGTAGAGCTGTCATCTACAAAAATGTCACCCTCAAATAAATACAGTAGAATTTTACTCAGAGTATTAAGTACATCAATGTATAATTGATATACTAAAAGTATAATATGTATTTTATAGGCATTAATATATTTTGCAAATGATTTCTTAATCTGGATTCCAAATAGTGTCTATTATGCAACCAACAGTAGAGAAATATTTCTCAACTTCTGGAATACTATCTCTTGCTTTCAGGCAGTGGAGCATTGACTAGTATCTCTCATTTTCCCCCTCTATATAATGAAAGTGATAATGCTCTATCTGGTTTGGCTTAGTGGATAGAGCGTTGACCTGCAGACTGAAGGGGCCCAGATTCAATTCTGGTCAAGGGCACATACCCTGGTTGCGGACTTGATCCCTGGTGGGGGTGTGTGCAGGAGGCAGCTGATCAATGATTCTCTCTCATCATTGATGTTTCTATCTCTCTCTCCCTCTCCTTGTCCCTTCCTCTCTGACATCAATAAAAAAATATATATATATAAAAATAAAATATAAAAAAAGAAATAACATTCACTATAAAAAAAGAAAGTGAAAATGATGTTGCTTATCTATGGGATTCATTAAATAGGATCATTTACCTATATTTATTATAATATTTTTATTTATAATGAATATCAAACAAATACTAATGGCTATTGTGATTGTACTTTTTTTTAAATTTTGCTTTATTGCTTAAAATATTACAAAGAGTAGTACAGAGGTCTCCTTTTCTTTCCCCCTTTGACCTTACCCTGGCCTCCCCTAGTGATTGTACTTTTTATTTTATTTGACTATCAACTATCTAAGGTAAGGGATGATACAGAGAGTTAAGACCAATTTAGTTATTATCATACATTCTTCTCTTTCCTTAATGTCTAGTTAACAACGTTATTGATTGTTATCCATAATTGCTAATTTTGAATATTCAAAACATTTTATGATCACACTAATTTGAGCTTGTATACATTTACATATCTTGATATATTGAAATATTTTCAACATAAATCTATAATTGTTGCTGACGTATATCATGTAATATTTTTCTCTACAATTTTCTGTTTGATAAAAGAAGGCTTAAAAAGAGGCTGCATGGAAGCATACAAATTATATATCTCATAAGGACTTGTATTCAGAATATGGAGGAACACTTACAACCCTAAATTAAAAAGACAAAATTACAAAACAATTAAATATAGAAATTGTGTGTAGACAATTCTCCAAAGAAGATATATAAATTGGCAAAAAACATAGAATATGTACACAACATCTTTGGTCATCAGTAACATTCATATCAAAGTTATAATAGGAGAGCACTTCCCACCCACTAGTATGGTAATAATAACAGTAATAAAAATAATGATGATAATAATAGGTGTTGATGGGATGTGGAGAAATTGAAATCCACATACACTGCTGATACAAATGTAAATTGATGCAACCACTTAACTAAATCATCTGGTGATTCCTTCAAATGTTAAAGATAGAGTTACCATAAAACTCAGCAATTTGCTATTTACTTAATAGAAATGAAAACTGTATCTACACAAAAACTTGTTCATACATGTTCAAAGCAGCGTTATTCATAGCAGCCAAATCTGGAAACATCCCTCTTTGTGGTTCTTGACCCAATTCCAATTGGGTCATCAACAAATAATTCTTGGGCACCAGCAGGGTATTGAAGAAGTCAAATTATTGTAGCATTATCTACCCAAGAGAGCATCAGATACCACAGGTTAAGGCTTAGTCCTACAAGACTCCCCCCACCTCACTTCAGACACCAGTGGAAAGCCTAGGTAATTAACACACGAACTATTCACTGAAGGTTCCTTAGGTGTCAGATGCCACTCATACATCCAGGTTTTTACCTGTACTTCTGACCAACTAGCTATAAAACTAATGTTCCTGCAACTCCTCCTCAGGTTCGATTAATTTGCTAGAGCAGCACACAGAATTTTAGAGAAATATTTTACTTACTAGATCACCAGTTTATTATAAAAGGAGACAACTCAGAAACAGCCAGATGGGAAAGATGCATAAGGTAAAGTATGGGGAAGGGGTATGAAAATTCCATGACCTCTCTCAATTTCTACATGTTTGTCAACCTGGAAATTCTTGAAAACCTGCCCTCTTGAATTTGTATGGAGACTTTACTACATAATCCTGATTGATCAAATCATTGGCCTTTGGTGATTGATTTGACCTATAGGCCTTTTAGGACTGAAAGTTCCAATCCTCTAATTAGATGGTTGGTTCTCCTGGCAACAGCATTATCCTCAGGGTGGATACAAAAGGCACTTCATTTACATAACAAAGACTCCTTTATCACTCTCAACAATTAGAAAATTTATAGGGTTTTGGGAGATATGAGCTAGGAATTGTGTATAAAGACCAAAAATATATGAGAAATATAGTTTACTCATCTGAATGACCAAATTTCTTTTAACTCACATAGTGCAAACCCAGTACCCATCAACTGATGAATGTATAAATATGGCGTATAAATATAAAATAAAAATAAATATAATGCAAATATATGCAACAGCATGAATAAACCTTGAAAATGTAATGCTATGAAAAACATTATTCAAAAATTCCACATATTATATAATTCCATTTGCATAATATGTTCAGAATAGGTACATCTATGAAGACAGAAAGATTAGTTGGCAATGGGTATGTTGCTAATTGGTATAGTGTTTCTGTTTGGGGAGGTTGAAATGTTCTAATGTCGATTGTATTGATGGTTGCATAACTGTGAATATACTAAAATCCATTGTCGTGTACATTTTAAATAGGTGAATGGTGTAGAATATGTCTTATATTTCAATAAAGCTGTTATAATAAAAGAATAAACATGATCTAGTTTTGAGCAGTTAAATATAGAGTGGTCATATTTAATGACTAAACTAAAAGTGGCAGAATATAAAATGAAAGCAAGTGAGAGTTTCATATTAGGTAATATTTTTACATCTAAATAATTAAATTTATTCACTTGAAAATACAGGATCATCTATAAAAATAAAAGAGTAATATGCTAATCAGACCGGACATCCTTCCAGACAACCTTCCAGGCCCGGGGCTGCCAGGGAATCCCAGGTCCTGGGTGCCAGAGGGAAGCAGGTGCCGGCAACCAGGGGAAGGGAGGCCTACTCTTGCATGAATTTCATCCATCGGGTCTCTAGTTAGAATATAATGTATATTTTTTAAAAATTCACATGTGTATATACATAAAACCACGGGTATACCTATGCTCACTTTGGGTCTTATTCCTAATCCTATGAACTTTCTTGTTCTCTTAACTCAGACAGATAAACAAATTTGTAAAGAAAGATTTTCTTCATATGTTAAGACTCAAGCCCTAACCGGTTTGGCTCAGTGGATAGAGCATCGGCTTGCGGACTGAAGGGTCCCAGGTTCGATTCCGGTCAAGGGCATGTGCCTTGGTTGCGAGCACATCCCCAGTAGGGGGTGTGCAGGAGGCAGCTGATCAATGTTTCTCTCTCATCGATGTTTCTAACTCTCTATCCCTCTCCCTTCCTCTCTGTAAAAAATCAATAAAATATATATTTTAAAAAAAAGACTCAAGAAGAAACTCATTTAGGTATTTATAGGCCTTCCTTCAGTAAAAATAAAGGAATTGAGAGAGGAATAGAAATGTTAGAATTTGCATAATTCTTCCTTTATTAAGCATTTATAAAATTTGAAAGTTATACACCCAAATCTATTGAAAATCCTGTGCTCCTGCTTCATTTTCTTTATGCAATCTTTATTATAAGATAAAATCAAACAGACAAAGGCAGTTGATTATCTCCCTAAAATAAAAATTTAGATAGACAAAAGTGGTTATTTTTAAAACCTTTCTCAATGATACAAAACAAACAAAAAACACACACAGTATAAGCACTATAATTTTCTAAGGGGTTAATGTTCAAAATAGCCTTCTTGATATGTGCAATTTACCACTGACTCCAAAGTAGCTTTTCTGAGTCCCTTCTAAATATCTTCAAGAGGAACTGTATTATTTTGATAATAATACTGAACTTTATTTCACAGAAGTAACAAGCATTATTTAATTTTTGAGTATTCTGTAAAGTTTCTGCTATAAAAAGAAAAATATAAACTCCTCCCTACCTAATAATATGAATCTATTTCATATTTTAAACTATTTATTTTTAAGTGATGATTTTAAATAACTAGATATAGCATGACCAGAACTTCTAGGTGGATTAAAAAATAACATTAATATTTAATGGAGCCTTAGCTGGTTTTGCTCAGTGGATAGAGCGTTGGCCTGTGGACTGAAGGCTCCCAGGTTCAATTCTGGTCAAGGGCATGAACCTCAGTTGCAGGGTCCTAGCCCTGGTTAGGGTGCATGCAGGAGGCAACCAATCGATGTGTCTCTCTCAAATCGATGTTCCTTTCTCCCTTCCACTCCCTCTAAAAAAAAATACTTCATTGATAAGTATGTAATTACTTCAGTTTGAAATAACCAGAGTTTAAATACACAGTCCAACCACTATAAAATCATTTTTTTGGAGTTGATATTTTAATTTTCATGAGTTCACTTTAATTTTAATGAGTTAATTTTAATGTTCACAATATTTTTCTGTACGTCTCAGGCTTCAGGGTCATGTACTTGACATTTCAATCAATCTTATTTTGGCAATATTTTGATAATAATGGCAGATACACTTATATGTTTCATGTCATTACCTGCAAAATAGATGTGACATGACTGTAAACAGCTTGGGGTTTCCACAAGATGATGGTAAAAATGTGTGAGAGGTAGCAATGAGAAATTTAAATTTAGTTTGGGGCATGTTGTGAAGCAAACAAATATAAATACCCAAAATTAATGAGGCATTTATATCTTGATCTCAGAAAAGAGATCACAGCTTGTGATTCAGGTTTGAGAACTGTGGAGACACATTTGCTTGCTCAGGTATTTGTGCTACATCTTTGACACAGGCCCTTATGGTGGGAACTTTTCATTTCTGCATGCACAGATCCATACCTTCACTTAGTTCATGGCACATTACAGGCCAACTTAATTATTCCTGTGAGAAACTGGGGCACAAACCTAGTGAGTCACTCTTCTAGCTTATCTGGAAGGTAAATTGAAGTTTTAGTTGCTAAAATCCAAGGACCGCCATCCCCATAAAACTCATAAAGTTCTTGTGGTTAAAATCTTTAATTTTATAAAATACTTTCTTTTCTTTTTGATACTATTGGTTTTTATAGGCAACAAACAGAAAACACAATAAATTATTGAAATTGTTACCAGAGAGCAAGTAATAGGTATTATTCCCTGTGGAATATATGATGTGTTTGAGATAAAATACTGAGATGCCTTTCAAAGAATGGCAATGAGCATCTGACTCATATTTCAAAATGGTAAAACAACAGTCTATTTTAGGAAGTTGAGAAATAGTTGCTGAAACTACTGCTTAGGCAGTTTCTTTTTTAAAAAAAATATATATTTTATTGTTTTTTTACAGAGAGGAAGGGAGAGGGATAGAGAGCTAGAAACATCGATGAGAGAGAAACATCAATCAGCTGCCTCCTGCACACTCCCCACTGGGGATGTGCCCAACCAAGGTACGTGCCCTTGACCGGAATCGAACCCGGGACCCTTGAGTCCGCAGGCCGACGCTCTATCCACTGAGCAAAACTGGCTAGGGCTAGGCAGTTTCTTGAAGGAGATGCTTGGAGCCACTGGATAGTTGTGGTCATAAGATGTCTTGAAAGTTAGTATAAATATTGAACCCCAGGTTTAAGGAAGCCAACTGGACATTACTGAAAAACATGTGAGGAATGTACACACTCAAATACCAAGAATCTAGCTTCAGGTTAAAACTCCGTGTGTGGTTTTTCAGGTCTGATCGTAGCTAATTATAAATGCTTTCCCCGGCAGGCCTTATGGGGGAAAACTAGCCCTCCACCCCGGGATAAACACACCAGATTTGCCGCATAGCTGATGGATGGCAGTTTCTAAGGGGAATTGCCATCGAGACCTTTCATTTCAGATTTGTCTTCTTAGCCCAATTTCTATTTTTTATCCTTAGGTCTCTTTATATGAGGTCTTAGGTGGAAACCTTCAAGCACCTCTTCTGTGGCCTCCTCATGAGAGAAGGGAAGGAGAAAGCGAAAAAATATGTTTCCCCACTCTGACTCAGTACCCAGTGTTTTCCACTCCTGCACCTTCTTCCTCATACTTCAGGATCCACTAAGTTTTTGGAGATTTTGATTTGGGGTTCCCTCAACAGTGAGACATCCCCATCTCTACCACCATCAATCCATCTGAACCTCAACCAGTGCATTATTCCATAAGGTAAAATGGAATTGGGACAGTCATAGTCGGAGTTTTGCCTAGTTTTAGCCATGGCAATAAGTGATTAAAGGCTAAACTCTTTCATGTTTCACTGGTTGCTTAATGGTCAGCTGAGCTCTTGATATCAAAATGCTCACCACAAGGCACAGAATGTAAATCAGTGTTTTTCCTGAAAGGTTCTATTATGATTGTGGCTCTAAAAATGAGATCATTTATTGGCAAACTGGATGGATGACTCAGTAGGTTGCTGCAGTATAAGGTTGAATTTACAGTCTGCCATGCCAATCTTTATGAACTTGAAGACATTTATTGACAAAAATGGGTTAAGAAATATTAGAAGACTGCTATCATGACGGATATTAAAGGCTTGGGGAAATTTCCCTACTGTGGTAACATTACCTGGGAAAGCATACTCCCTTACAAAGGAAACTGAGCAATGACGCTCAGACTCTTTCCAGACATAATTTCACAAAATTTACTTAGAAACCCGAATAAAACTCCATAGTCCTCAGTTTGAAGATAAAAATAAGAATAGCAAAAAGATGAATTTTACTTATAGAAAGTGTACACATTTCGCATTTTATAAGAAATCTTGGAAATGTATGCATTTGCTTTGCAAAACAGGATACTATTATTGACATGAGGTTTCTTATTAGGATATTTACATATAGAGTTCTAAAGCAGAGGATATATTGCCCTTAAAATAGTTTTGGTTGTTTTTGGATTCATATGCTGGTTCTGAAAAAAGATATAGAATAGAAAACGCCCTTGCATAATACTAAAGATACACTTAATAGTTGTAGGATAATGGACATTTTGATTGAATCTATTACAGGCATGTGACCCATGGATTTTCTCACTATGTCTCCTTCAGATTTTCAACACTATTTTTCTTTCTTTATGATGTTGAAAATAATCAGAATTTTTTTAAAAAAGTACTCAGCATCATCAGGCCGGGAGTGCTAGTATCACAGGCAGCAATAAAAATTGAAAACTCAATTGTAGTAAAGTCCAGGACAACTCTGGACAACTATGTTGCAGTAAATAAATATGATGTACAGAATCATATGATGGTAAATATTAATCAGCCATCAAGAAGCAACTTAACATGCCAATGATACTGCTTACAGCTTGCTGTATTTTTATTTGATTTATCTAAAATTAAAAAGCCAACAAGTAAATGAAAACATCTTCCCTCCCACTCACACTGGTGAAAATAAGCCATGTTGAGCCAACACATTGAAAATTCATAGCCTTGTATAATGAATTAGAGATTTACAGTCTTTTATCTATTCACAGACATAAAGTTTGTAGTAGTAGACTTAACAGTTGTAGCAGTAATAGGAGTAATAGCAGCACGGTAGTAATAATAGTAGCAGTAGTGGCAGAAATAACAGTAGTGGGAATAAAAATATTATTGTACCCTTGAAGAAAGGTGTTACTGGTATAACATGCTGCATAATATTGCATTTTAAATGAAATTGCAGAGATCTGGAAGGATGTCCAGAAGGTCATTTGGCTGTCCAGTCTAATTAGCATATTATGCTTTTATTATTATAGATATGCTAAGGCCACTCAACTGCTCTTTATGACATGCACTGACCACCAGGGGGTAGATGCTCTGACTGGTAAGTTAGCTTGCCCATTGGGACTGAGTTCAGCCCATCGGGACTGAGCGAAACAAGCTGGACATGCCCTGCAGCTCTCCTGCGGTCCCTGCCTGGCTGGCCAATCTCCCTCATCCCTCCCTGGCCCCCATCTTGCACTGGTGGGGTCCCTCAGCCTGGCCTGAACCCTCTTGCAATCTGGGACCCCTCGGGGAATGTCAGAGAGCTGGTTTTGGCCTGATCTCACAAGTCAGGTTGAGGGACCCCACTGGTGCACAAATTCATGCACCGGGCCTCTAGTGAGAAATAAAAATCTTTAAGATTTGAAAATACCTACCACATTTTTTTTTTTTTTTAGTTTCTAAAAGAAGAGCCATAACCAGTTTTTTTTACACCAGCACACACACATTTTCAAAATATACATTAGTCTCCTCTTATCTGAGGTTTTACTTTTTGAGCTTTCAGTTACAGACAACTGTGGCCTGAAAATATTAAATTTTCCCAACCATCGTCATTTGCTCCTGACATCCAACCTTCAACATCCTCATGTCTGAATGATCTAGGACTACCCAAAGCAGGTGCTCCTCCCTCTGCCATATAATTAGAAGGTCAGTAGTAGCCTGACTCTACCTTATAATGCCTCCATCCTTTACCTCACTTCAACTCATAACATAGGCATTATATCATTTCACATCATCATCAGAAGAAGGGTGAGTATAGTACATTAAGATGTCTTGAGAAAGAGAAAGAAATCACATTCGTATAATTTTTATTATAGTATACTAGAGGCCCGGTGCACAAAAATTTGTGCACTTGGGGTTGGGAGAGGAGGTCCCTCAGCCTGGCCTGTGCCTTCTCACAGTCTGGGACCCATCAGGAGATAAGGACCTGCTGGTTTAGGCCTGCTCCCGGGTGGCAGAGGGCAGGCCTAATCCTAGGTGTAACCCCTGGTCGGGCTCAGAGCAGGGCCCATTGGGGAGTTGGGGCCCCGCCTCCTGTCATGCACAGAGCAGGGCGGATTGGGAGGTTGCGATGCCACCCTCAGTCATGCTCAGGGTAGGGCCGATTGGGGGGTTGGGGCACCACCACCTGTCACACTCAAGGCAGGGTCCATAGGGAGGTTGCAGCGCCACTCCTGTCATGCACAGAGCAGGGCCGATCAGAGGGTTGGGGCTCTGCACCCTGTCACACTGATCCCGGTGCTGGGAAGCCTCGCTGCTCCGCTGATCCCAGGGCCAGGACGCCTCTCGGCTCCCCAGATCTCTGGCCCGGAGGCCTCTCGGCTCCGCTGATCACCGGGGCGGGAGGCCTCTCTGCTCCGCTGATCGCGGGGCCGGGAGGCCTCTGGACTCCGCTGATCACCGGGGCTGGGAGGCCTCTCGGCTGATCACCGGGCCGGGAGGCCTCTGGACTCCGCTGATCACCGGGGCTGGGAGGCCTCTCGGCTGATCACCGGGCCGGGAGGCCTCTGGACTCCGCTGATCACCGGGGCGGGAGGCCTCTCTGCTCCGCTGATCGCGGGGCCGGGAGGCCTCTGGACTCCGCTGATCACCGGGGCTGGGAGGCCTCTCGGCTGATCACCGGGCCGGGAGGCCTCTGGACTCCGCTGATCACCGGGGCCGGGAGGCCTCTCGGCTCCGCTGATCCCAGGCCCTGAGGCCTCTCTGCCCTGCTGCTTCAGGGCTGTTTGGCTTCGCTCTGCTTGGAGCCTGAGTATGCAAATTAACCGCCATCTTTTAGCTTCTATAATTGAAACATTGTATCTTTTGGAGTTGTTGCTTCAGGAGCTCAGAGCCCCCAGCTGCGGGGATCCTTGACTTTCTCCATCGCTGGGGCAACCAAGCCTCCTATTCTCAGCTGCCTGGCTGCCAGCCGCCATCTTGGCTGACAGTTAATTTGCATATCTCACTGATTAGCCAATGAAAAAGGTATCGGTTGTACGCCAATTACCATTTTTCTCTTTTATTAGTATAGGATTGTTATAATTGTTCTATTTTATTATTATTCATTGTCCTTACTATGTCTAATTTATAAATGAAACTTAATCATAGTATGCATGCAAAGAAAAAAAAAATATATATATATAGTTTTGTACTACCTGTGGTTATAGGTATCCACTCGGGGAGGGGGCAGTCTTGGGACTTATCTCCCGTAGATAAGGGAAGACTACTGCAATTCACCTTCTAGCCATGCATGCAGCCCAATGAATGCTGTTTATTACACAAACAAAGAGAAGAAAATTAATCTATGATATACTTTTGTGCGCTGCATCGTCTTCCACAAATTCAGGTACAAGACACTCACTCTTCCAGTTTCTGAAGTTGTAGTTAATGTTGATATTCAGCTTAATTGGGGGACCAGAGAGACAACACTTCTGGGAGTCGGAGGGAGAGCTGCATTACATGATGTCATCACACCCTAGGGCTGTCAACATCTGAAGACTGGTTCATATGGAGCTATATAAACCCAGCCTGGCTGCCTATTCTGAAGGTTGTTCAGAGTTTACTGTGAGATTGTCTGAGATCTTTGTTGATACTACATTATAGTGTTCTCACTCTGTCCAGTTCTATTTCTATCATTGCCAATTATTTCTTGATATCAAGAGACATCCAATAAACTTTCTGGATGCCAATCTTTACCTCAGAGTCTTATTTATAGAAACTCTGACCCAAGACTGTGGGTGCCAGAAGTGATCTGAGGAAGCACTCTGAAGAATGGTGTTTGGAACTGAATCTCACACTAGCTGGCTATCATGGATAGATGGAGCATAAAAAGTCCCTGGTAAATTGTAATGATGAAGATTTTTATTGGGACATGAGAAGAATGGAATGTACTGACAGGCACACTATTCTAGGTATATGAGAAGTATTTTTGGAAAGTTGTAGTTGTAAGGAATATGAAATTGCATGATTGTTACTGGAAAAATTTCACAGAGTGGAGAAAAACAATGACATGCAATTTATCAACAATTGGAAGTGAAGTGTGAAAAGCCAGAGGGTTTTCTTAACTCTCTTCTCCTGCAACCGGAGGGCAGAGAAAGACTTCCAGGATTTATTTTAAAGAGTAGCAGAGCTCCAAGTTTATAGGTTCAGGTCTCAGGCTTGGGAGCTCGGCTATGCCTGATTGGAAATGAATGGGTTCCTGAGAGATGGATAAGTAATCTCTCTCTCTCCCAATATTCATTCTCTCTCTCTCTCTCTCTCTCTCCAGAAAGAAAGCCGTTGACATAGATGCATGGCCATGCCATTTAAATTGAATAGCAGCACAGTGCCACAACTAAATGTACTCTGTCACACTTATCACTTCAGCAACTTTCGAGCAGATTAAATGCTGCACCCGAAATACATTGAAAACTCAGTTGTTTCTATGTACTCATTAAGTAGCTCTTAAACCAAAAGCATTATGCTACTAGTTTATTAGTTAGACTAGAGGCCTGGTGCATGAATTTGTGCACTTGTGGGGTCCCTTGGGCTGGACTACTGGGATCAGGCCTCAGCTTGTGGCCCCAGGCTCACAGCCCCAGCTCAGGCCCCCAGCCTCGCAGCCCCACAGCCCTGCCTGGCACCCAACCTTGGCCTGCTGCTGCCCTCTCACCTGTTCCACCATTTCATCTGTGGGGCAATTGATTGGCCTGGGCCCCTCACCCAGCTCCCTCAGGGCTTGGGAGCCATGTAGTGGCCCCACTCCCCACTGCTGCTGCTGGTCACCACCTGTGGAGCAATAGGCAGGGTGATTGGACCCCCGCTCACACCCGCCTTGGCCTGGTGCCACCCACTCATCTGCTCCACCATCCCACCACTGTCCCGCTCTTGTCAGAGCCCATCAGGGCCGGCAGCACCTCCACTACCACCTGCTGTCAGCACCATGTCGCCAATGCCCGCCATGTTCCTCACTGCTCCCTAGTAGTCAGCGCACGACATAGCGAGTGGTCGAACTCCCAGTCTCCTGGTCGAACTCCCAGTTGAATGACTGCCTGAGGGGACAATTTGCATATTAGGCTTTTATTATATAGGACTAGAGACCTGGTACACAAAAATTTGTGCAGTTGGGGCGGGGGGGCCCTCAGCCTGGCTTGTGCCTTCTCGCAGTCTGGGACCCCTCAGGGGATGTCCAGCTGCTGGCTTAGGCCCACTCCCTGGGGGACAGGGCCTAAGCTGGCAGTCAGACATCCCTCTGGCAGCCCAGGAGCCCTCGGGGGATGTCCACTTGCCAGCGGGCAGCAGGCCTAAGCTGCAGTCGGACATCCTTAGCGCTGCTGAGGAGGCGGGAGAGGCTCCCACCACCACCGCTGTACTGGCAGCCGCCAGTCTGGATTGTGACTGAGCAGAGTTCCCCCTGTGGGAGCGCACTGACCACCAGGGGGCAGCTCCTGCATTGAGTGTCTGCCCCCTGGTGGTCAGTGTGTCATAGTGACCAGTCATTCCCAGTGTTTCAGCTGTTAGGGTCAATTTGCTTATTACCCTTTTATTAGATAGGATAGAGGCCTGGTGCATGGGTGGGGGCCGGCTGGTTTGCCCTGACGGGTGTCCCGGGTCAGGGTGGGGGCCCCGCTGGGGTGCCTGGCCAGCCTGGGTGAGGGGCTGAGGGTCATTTTCAGACTGGCCACACCCTCTTCAGGGTGGGGGTCCCTGCTGGAGTGCCTGGCCAGCCTGGGTGAGGGGCTAATGGCTGTTTGCAGGCTGGCCAAGCCCCTCAGTGGGGACCCTCACCCCATGAGGGTGTGTCCATCCTGGGTGAGGGGCTGATGGCTGTTTGCAGGCTGGACCCAGCCCCCAGCCACCCAAGCTCCCAATGGAGGCTGGCTGGAAGCAGGTATCTGGGATTTATTTATCTTCTATAATTGAAATTTGTTGCCTTGAACAGAGGCCACAGCTGGCCAGGGCAGGCGGGAAGCTTGGCTTTCTCCATTGCCAGAGCAACCAAGCCTCCTGCTTGCTCCAGCTCCTTGGCTGCTGGCCGCCATCTTGGTTGGGTTAATTTACATATAGTCATCCTGATTGTCTTGTAGGCATGGCTTGGGCGTGGCAGAGGTACAGTCAATTTGCATGTTTCTCTTTTATTAGATTAGATATTCCTCTGGATCAATGATTTTGAACCTCTTTCATCTCATGGCATACATAAACTAATTACTAATATTTGGTGGCACACCCAAAAATACATATTTTTGCCGATCTGATGAATGAAGGTATAATTTTAATTGATTTACCAAAAAAAGTAATTACCTACTCTTTTTTCTCCAAAGTGACTTTTTAAAAAATCAGGTGCCTACACTTGAATATAAGGATTTCTATTTCTTCTTTTTACACCAGTCCCTTTAGCATTCCTTGCATTGCTGGCTTGGTGGTGATAAACTCCCTTAGCCTTTTTTTGTCCGTGAAGCTTCTTATTTCCCCTTCAATTTTGAATGATAGCCTGGCTGGATAGATTATTCTTGGATTCATTCCTTTGCTTTGCATCACTTTGTAAATTTCTGTCCATTTTTTTTGGCCTGATGTGTTTCTGTTGAGAAATCATTTGATAATCTAATGGGAGATCCCTTGTATGTAACTTTCCATCTCTCTCTTGCAGCCTGTAAGATTCTCTCTTTGTCCTGAACATTTGCCATGGTAATTATGATGTGTCTTGGTGTGGGTCTTTTCAGGTTCACCTTGTTTGGGACTCTCTGGGCTTGTGTGACTTTTTTTCCCCCACCTCAGGGAAGTTTTCTGATATTATTTCTTCAAATAGGTTTTCTAATCCTTGTTCCTCTTTCTGTTGTTCTGTCACCCCTATTATTCGTATGTTGTTTTATTTCATGTTGTCCCAAAGCTCCCTTAGACTCTCCTCCTGTCTTTTAATTTTTTTCTCCAATTGAAGTACTGTTTGGGTGTGTTTTGCTTCCTTGTCTTCTAATTCACTAATTTGGTCCTCCGCTTCTCCTAGTCTACTGTTGATACTTTCAATGGTGTTCTTTATTGCAGCTATATCTCACTTCATTTCTTCTTGGGTCTTACTTAAGTTGTTGATTTTTTCATCTGTTTCTTCTTGCTTCTTGGATAAGTTGTCGATTTTTTCCTCCATCCGGTGTATGCACTCTAGGACCCTTATTCTGAATTCTTTTTCTGTCATGTTGCATGCCTCTGTATTGCTTAGCTGCTTTTCTGGCGAGCCCTCCTTTTCTTTCCTTTGGGGATTTCTTTGTCTACCCATGTTTGATCTCACCAACATATCTAGATGTTGAGTCGTTCAGTGGCTGCTCCCTGGGTGGCAGTGGCTCCTTGGGCTGTGGTTACTCCTTGGGCGGTTGCGGTAGCAGCTGCTCCTCAGTTGGCAGCAGCTCCTCTGGTGGGTGCTGTTCACAGCTGTGGTGGCTGGTGGGGGGACGCTTCAGGTACAGCTGCTGTTCCTCAGACAGAGGATGTGGTGATCAGGAGGCTGCTGTTGCTTGGATCTGCTGCGTTGATTTAAAGGCACAAAATACAACACAACAAGGCACAACATACCAGGCACTGAACACAAATGTATTCACGATATTAATAACCCCAAATAAAGGTGACCACACAGCTGCTGTTTCTCAGACAGAGGGTGTGGTGATCAGGAGGCTGCAGTTCCTTGAATGGGGGCGGGCTACACAAGCAACTGTTTCTCCTTCGAATTGTTACTTTTAATCTTCTTAAGCGGCCTCAAGGCAAGGTGTTTTCCAAAAGGGTGTGTCAACTGTCTTACCCCAGGCAAAGCAGATGTCTATCCCCCAGGCAAGGCAGATGTCTATGTGGCTGTGTGAGGGAATGACTGAGCGGAGGAAACTTGGGGTGTCTGCCTTCCGAGCTCTATCCCCCAAGTCTCCAGTGCTGGCCTCTGTTCTCACAGCTCCAGCCCTCTTCGCCCTCTCTCTGCCAGAGCACAAGGTGGGTGGCTCCACAGGGAATGTTTGTGCCTTGGCCCTTTAAGAGTGTGCCTGAACTTTCAGTTGTCACTCCCTGTCAGACAGCACCCTACTGCTTTCCACAGCTTGATGCTATGTGGATACCCTCCTCAGCTTGGTGCTCTCTGCTGGGGAGCCCAGCTCTGGGACTAGATCCCAGAGTTCTCAGTGGCACATCCCCCACCTCCACCACCAGCTGAGACAACTCTCTGGGACTTCAGTTGCCCTCTGTGGGTCACGTCTCTGCCCCTCCTACCAGTCTCTATGCCAGCTCCACCTTCAGTCCTTGGGTATCAGGCTTCTCTCCTGTGAGTTTTCCATTGATTATTCAGGAAGCCTTCTCGTATTTCAGTTGTAATTCCAGCCTGTTCCTGGGAGCATGGCCATGCAGCATCCTCCTACTCTGCCACCATTTTTAATCTCCGAGAGGATTTCTGGTACTAGGAATTAACCAATCAGACACACCCTTATTATGCAATGTAACCAATAAGATACAACTCTATTATGTAAACTACATACAGGTTGTCCCCTGAAATGTATACACAATGTCTATAGATTTCATTACATTTTGAAAATAAAATGTTTTTTTAGTAAACACTGCCTTTATAATTATTCATATTAGTATACATTTTGGGGGGACACCCTGTATTTATTGTTGTGTTGGCTGTTGTCATTTCTTTATTTGACAATCTAAGGGGAAAGAAGTCAGTGCCCCCGACTAAATACTGAGGTATTGCATGTTTTAAAAGTACTTGTGGCACACGGGAAATTGCTGCTCTGGAACTTTGGATGTGATGTCTGACTGGGACATAGCCCCAGAAGCTCAGTGGTTCACAGAATCACTGTATTAGCCTAGTGGTGTCTGTTGTTCTGACTTTCATTTTTGCTGCTTTGTCTCTTTTATTTCATTCCTGTTAATATAAACCTGGCTCAAGCAGGCTAGAGAGCATGCCATGCCCTCAATTTAATTGTCCTGTATGCCATCATATTCTGGTAGTTGAAAGAAATGAATCAATAAACAATACACGATGTTAAAATGAGTGAACTCAGTCATATTTACTCCCAGTAGAAAAAAACACCTTTCTAATTGTTTTATTTGTTGCAGATGTTAATTTCTTTTTACTTCCCTATGTTGTCTGAAATGGTCAATATCTAGAATAACTAAAAAATTATTTAGTTAGGTAAAAATATATATGTTCAATTTGAATTACCACTCCCTTTACTTCAGCCTTTTGACTGTAGTCTGTAAAGCACAATCATAACAGCAAATTACTCTGTTTCTTATCTGTGTTAATGAGGCTTCTTTTGGCAGTAACAATATATGATGCTCCTAAATCTCTTGATTAGTATTGACTTGTCTCTGAGTTGTGTGTCAACTTCTATAAGCTTCGAGGGCTGCATACCTTATTTTAATCATGGCTTGGCATTAATCTTTATGAGTGATGAAAATGTATGCATTGGCTAGTAAATTGATTTGAGTGCATGCCAACTATCAGGTACTACACAAAACACTTAAAATCTTTGAGCTGTCCCTTTGAAATTTGACATTACTGCCCATATATATGCTTTGCCATTTTAAGACATTATAAATATTAATAAAACAAGTGCTTAGAGAGTTTATGTTAAGTTCTTGGTGTGCGGTTAATATATTTTTCATGGGAAAAATATATTGGTTTGTATTATGTATATGAATAAACTTCTGATTGAAATTTTATTTTTTGCATTGAAACCAACACATACTTTTTCATGATCCTGTGGACGAAAGGGGCCACATGCTAACCTGAGAAGCTCAAGGAAGGCCTGCATGGTGGTCTTACAAACTCAGAGATCTAAAGTAACCACGAAGGATGGTCTGAAATTAAACTTGAACTAAAAGTAGTTATGGTCCTAAAATACTCTTAGGGAAAAGTCATATAATTAATGGATATAATTAACTGCCTTTATATCCAGGTAAATATTGAAGAGGAAATCTATAATAATAAAAGTGTAATATTCAAATTGACCAAAAGGCCGAACAGCAGAACTACCATCCAGACGACCTTCCGGAAGAAGCTGGGGCTGTGAAGGCCTAGTCTTGCACGAATTTCATGCATCGGGCCTCTAGTACAATTACACTTGACAAATAAGAAAGTTTTTAGCTTTTTCATTTTCCTTTAAAAAAATGAACTGAAAGAAGTAGATGTATGAGAGAAAAAGGCAACAGTGAGTAGAGTAAGCAATAATCAAAGTATGTTTCAAATGTGAGTGATACAATGTGATGTATCAAACTTCCTCTGAAACACCAAGGAATCTGAAATATTGCAGTAAGTTTCATGGGAAGAGGACACAAACAGGTAGCCTGAGTTTTGTATCTTCAAAGTGTGTTCAAATTGAGGGACATCTAAAATTGTTATCTTAAAAATATACTTGCAAAGTTACATTACAGATATTAGTTTATTCTTTAACTGCCTAGAAAGATTACATCATTTGTTATTCATAGTTATTTACTATAAGAGAATTATACAAATAATTCTAACGTCAGTAATATATATATATATTTATTATATAATATAATATTATATATATATATATATCCTAAAGATTTTTTAAGGAATTATATGATTTAATGGATTTGCTTAAATTTCTTAATGCCCAATACCAAAGTTAATTTTTAAAATTAGGATTACAGGCCAAGTATAGAAATTAGTACAAATACACGTATAATATAAGTATTTGTATAGTAGATAAGTAACTACTGATAGATATATGGATGTCTGTCCAGCAATGTTAAAGATTTTTCCCTTATAGCTTCTCTTCCCCTACAAAATTTCATATGCTTTCAAGATAGGGCTCTACTACCAATGTTTTTCTTCTTCTTCTTCTTGGTTTATTTACTTATTTTACTTTTTATTTAAGTATAGTTGTTACAAAATATTATATTACTTATATTCACTTTAAGTGTACAATATAGTGATTTCACATTTTTATGTCTTACAATGTGATCAGCCCACAAAGTCTAGTAATCATCTGTCACAAGGCACACTCATCATAATATTATTGACTATATTCCCCTTGATCTTTTCCATCCATCCCCACACTCCCTCCCTTCTGGCAATGTTCTTTTAACTTCAAAAGGGTTTTACTATTAGCAATCAGCAAATAACCCCAATTGACTCATGGTCTTAGTAGAATTATTTTAGCAATAATATTTGAAGCCCTTTGATGATGAGAGAGAGAAAGAACAGAAGAAAGGAAGGAAAGACTGAGGGAGAAGGGGTGAGGGAGGCATAAAGGAGGCTATATTCATTAATTCTTCTTTTTGTAAAATATATTTGAGCTCCTAGTATATGCCCAGCATTTATCTATGTAGTATGGTTCTAGCTATGAGAAAATTTAAAAATTGGGTTAATAGAGTTAGCTTTCAATGAAGGGTGAAAATAAGTGAATGTACATGTATGTGAAATGTCAGAAATTTACAAGTACTATAAAAGGAAACATAATTCAGGATAAGAAAAACAGTGATAAGGAAATCTTGTTTTGTATAGAAGGTACAGGAGATATATATATATTTTTAAACTGATAATAGGTGGGAAGTAGAAAGTACTGGAGTGAAACAGTAGATAGTTGGATGAGGAGAAGCAAGGAGAAGGAAGGAAGAGCACAGGTAAAGTCTCTGAGGTGAGAGAATATTCCAAGAACAGCAAAGCCAGCAGGATATGGAGGTAAGTGAGCCAGAGAAAAGGTTGGTAGGAGTGATAGGATGGGACACCAGAGGAATAGAGTCCACACAGGCCAAAGTAAGATCTCTGAATTTTAATGTGAGTGAAATATGAAGTAAGTCATGGAATTTGAGGTGACATATCCTTGCCCTCTTTAAGAGTGTTTTATGGAGAATAGAGTGGCAGGAATAATTGTACTTTTATATTCATTTCTGCCATTTTCCTGTGTGCTTTCTATCATCCCAATTGACTTCTAAAATAATGGTAGAAGAGGATAAAGGGGCAATAAATGGTGATGGAAGGAGACTTGACTTTGGATGGTGAACACAATACAATACACAGATGATGTATTATAGAATTTTACATCTGAATCCTGCATAATTTTTTAAAATACATTTTTTATTGATTTCAGAGGAAAGGAGAGGGAAAGAGAGAAACATCAATGATGAAAAAGAATCATTGATTGGCTGTCTTCTGCACACCTGCCACTGGGGATCCAGCCAGCAACCTAGGCTCTGACAGGGAATCAAACTGTGACCTCTTGGTTCATAGGTCAATGCTCAACCACTAAGGCACTCCAACCAGGCTGAATCCTATATAATTGTATTAACCAATGCCACCTCAATAAATTAAATAAAAAATAGTGGTTTACAAATTAGGATTCTCAGAAATCTATTTCTTCCCTTGTACTCCTCCAGAGGTTGAGGATTAATTAGCATTATACTAAATTTATTCTAGAATTTATGTATTTTTCTGGCTGAAATCCTTACAGTTCAGTGATGTGTGTTGGAATATTTGTATACATCTTATTTGACTCTGACTTAAATTTTTTTGTTTATATCTACAAAAATGTAATAAATATTAAAATATTCTTTTTTGTTTACTCATTTGCACATACATACACATTGATACTAATAAGTATTTAATAGTATAATCTTTATCCCCAATTGTCCCTTTATTTTTATTGTCTTTATTTTAATTACCTGATAATTTAAATTCAGATAGATAATTTAAGATTTTATGTTAAGTGTACTCTCTTTTAAAAAAAGCCTATTGTGAACAGTGGTTCTGTTCCCTATTACATTATTGGTGATTATTTAGCATTTCTTACAAATTTTGGTATCTTAGTTTTAGTCATTGTTTTATTTCACCTATTCTTTTCCAGTTTAATTTTATGTGTTTCTACAGTATATAGTTTATTCTTGGAGTGTACATAATAGTATCGTTTGTGTCTTTGCCTACTTCTAAAATGTATTTTTATTTTGTCGTCTGTGACAGTCATTAGTGCTTCTCCCATATGTCTGCTTGGCTCTTTGACTTTCAAACAGGTGGTAAGATTTCCATGGTAGTTTATTTCTTGCTGGGCAGGCCCATATGATTAGTTCTGTTCAATGTGATGGGAGTGGGGATTCCATACTGCTGGTATTTGGAGGCTGGTATGATGTGATCCAGAGACCTCTGTTTCCTTCTGTGATGATAACCAGCAATGTTTATGATGATGCCTTTTCCACTGGTCTGTAATGGTGAATGTCTACAATGAACAACTTCTCCCTTCCCTCAACCAACTGATGGGGAAAATGAGACATTTTGGGGGGCTATCAATCTGAATCTGTGCGATTGACCTAATGCACATTCTTACTAGCCTATAGTCTAGCTACTGACCCTTTAATTGTCTGGTCCTGCACAACCTGTTTACTCCCATTTTAGAGAGGCCATAAACCATCCCCAGACAGAGTTATCAGTGCTGGTGCCAGGCCAGGCCTTTAGTTGTGGTTTCAAGGCCCCAGCACATGGGGATTTTTCAGAACTTGCAAAGGGGACCGGAAAAAACCCTAATTTGGGAGACAAAGGGCTACAAAGATATGAAAAGGAAAAGCTTCCTCCATGATTTTGCTCAGAATTTGAGAAACATCTTTCTCTGAGCCTGCTGGCGTAATAAAAGTGTAACACCATTTCTCTAAGCATTGCTTGGTTTTTCTCCGATCTTCTGTAACACAACCATAAAGAGTCATGTAGCATCAGTGATACATTATTTATTGTTTTAAGCTGCTGAATATTTGAGTATTTAATATAATCTATTCCCACTTGAACAATATGAAAATACTACCTAAAGTCAGGGCGCCTCTATAGCAAAAAGGATAATATATGTGACAATCTCAGAATAAAAATTTGGGAGAAATAAAGCTACTATAGAAGGCAAGATGATTTGCCATCCATTATAATAGAAAATAAAACTTGCAGTTCTAGAATAAGATATTTTAAAAATTGAATTTTATCATTGTGGGCTTGGGGCTCTTATCTGTGTTTGAAAAGTTGTTAAAAGAAAAATGTGAGATTTTTAAAAAATAGCTGTTTAATATGGAATTAGAAATGGAGAGTAGAGGAGTCCAAAAATTTAATAATTTCTAATGCATGAATAAATTATTGCTTCTTAAACCCCCAAATCACACAATTAGGAAGGCATATCAGCAACAGGGAAGATTAAAACTCAGCTTGCAGCTTAGATCTATTCAAGGGATTTCTCATATCCATAGCTAGAAACTCATGAAAAAAATTGTCATCACTAAGTAAAACCCTTTTAATTGGACTAAATTAATTGAAGCAAATTTGCTAAATGTTGATTGTTTTTGTGGACTCACAGAAGCTTGTATGGTTTAAATTACTTTTCTTTAGAGAAAGAGAAAGAGTTAGTGATAGAGAGAGAGAGAGAGAGAGGGGGGGGGAGGATATCCATTGGAGGCAAAAAACAGAAATCTAAAACAAATAAACATGAACAACAACAATAAACCCTTTAAGTGTGGCAATTAGCACAAAAAGTTACTACAAATAAAATAGAAAAGCACACGATACTATGCTTTTGAATAATTGTTTTTTTGCAAAATATTTACCAACTTAGAACAAAAATGTGTCAGTTTCTTTGACTTAAAAGGCTTTTGTCTAAAGCCCTTATGATATTCATCTATTCTAATTACAAATCTTTCTTTGTTTGCACTTATTCTTTATCCATTTCTATTCTACTTGTTTGCTTGTTTAAAAACTCTTCAAGGATCCAAATCTCAGATTTCAATATATCTTTACATGTATTGTATTTTCAATCACAGCTTCCCTTTCTCAGTCAAAAGTAGTGAATAGTTCATGTTCTAATTTCAGTTCCAAGCTTTTCATTTTTTAAAATATGTTTTTGGTTTTTCAAAATTAAAGATGATTAACTTTATTTAATCTTCTTATTAATAAAATTCTATGTCAATTACAGTAAATTCTGTCATAAGTTTCCTTATGAAATATGTAATTTTGTGTATATAAATAATTTTTTTATCTGAGATTTAAAGTAGCTGGCAAGAAATTTTCATGTACATAAAATGCATCATTAGGAGGCAGTGCACATACCTAAAAGTTTAAACCTTTAAGTTTAAGACTTTCTGTTTCATTTTTGGTTGTAACTTCTATTCTTTTACTGACTTTTTTTTTTTTTTTACATTATTGTGTTGTATTTCAGTTACTCTTACACTGGGTTTTGCATAATTGTAATGTTCTGTTCAGTTACAGTTCCTCTAGCTATATTACACTTTGTTTAGAGAATGTTTATGATCCATTTAAATTCAAAGAAATGAATACAATCTAGCCTTTATATCTTGTGTGGGATAATTATATATGGCCAAATGAATGGTAGATCATACTTTAAATAATTGCTTTGAGGACTGGCCTAAGTCTCAACCATCCTTTCTCTAATTACAGATTCTAGGCTGTAAGCCCATCTGGGGTCCCATGGTGAAAAATGGTCATACCTCTGCAACAGCTCTATATTTTACCAGTCCCTGGTTGTTGTATACTCTGTTATGATTTTTCTATTCTGTGACTTATGGAATCTTGAAATTTTATGCAATTTATTTTTGCACTGTTGCCCTTTTCTATGTTCCAGAGCTCTTAAGACATTGCCCCTATTTCTTATCCACCATTTCTCTTAATTTTATTAATAAAGAGCAATGCACATGCTCACCAACTGACCCTGATATTCTGCTCTAAAAATTTAATAACTTTGGCTATGGGAGGTAAAAATACTGAAAGAAGTTGAAAGAATTTTGTTGTAATTGGGAAATGACTTGGGGTTATTTTCCCCCTCAGGGCAACTCATCTTCAGCAATCCTAAAATCAAAGCTATATTCATGGTCTCCCTGTAAGGATGAATTAATATGAGTGCCACATAGTAAGATGATCAAAGCTTGAAGTTTAGTTGCAAGATACAAGAGCCCATGTCTCATTAATTTTATGGAGATTTAAGGTGATAGCCCTTTACCTTGCCTCAAATAAATCAGAATTTCCATTTGAAACCCTCCTCCATTTTCATCTACTTGCTTTCTTTTTTGTAGAACCTAACAACCTAGCATAGATCATATACACTAAAATCAGCCATATATATATGTTTATTAAAACTCTTATAGCATAAGAGGTTCCCTTTCTCCTTACTTAATGCCAATCCCCATATAGGACTCTGAACATTTGCCCCCTGTGTCCCATTAGCCTGGACGAATCTCCATACATGCATGAACATTATGCGTGCCTACCATCTGTTAGCTGCCAACCACTGAATCCATAAGGGTGGAACTTTTATTAAAAGAATTTTCTGAAGGACTTTGTATATAGAAGTCTGTTTTCCCAGAAAATCTCAAGTAAAAATAAAATCAGAAAGATATACAAATGGCACATGTCACACATAAACAAGAAAGGACACAAATATGTGCACTAAGGAAATAATTATACCTAAACCTCAGATTTAAATAGTCAGGATAATAACAAGTTTAGACATATGTAAGGATAACTACAAGTTTGAGCTAGCACAGTGGTGCTAGGACTGAAGAATGAAACAATAAAGAAGGAAGGATCCTGGATGGATATTGTTGGGATTCAAAATTAGAGGGTAAGACTGAATATTGAGGATAAAACAAAACCGGACTCCAAAAGCCTTGTTTTGTCAATTATCCAACTGTGAATAAATTACTAAATATCTCCAATTTTCCTTCAATTACACTTACAAATATGTCAACCTCTAATGGTGTTTTGTTTTGTTTTTTTAAATCAGTGGAGACCAGGAATATAAAACAATTTTGATTCCTTTTACAAAAAAATGTACTGCGTAAGTGATATAACCAATTACCCAGTTATTTTTAATATAACTGAATTTGGTCTTCTGTAATCTTATCATTTTAAAAAGTTACTTGAATCCATTCAAGTTATTTTCCAGTTATAACACTTTCCAATATATATTTTTTTTACTAACAACTACATATTTTTTTTTAATCTGATCTCTATTTTCTTCAGATTAAAAAACATCTTTACCATGTCATTCAAAACAATTGCATACACCATGGAGAGTGAACTCTAAATGAAATGGCATGACCTACTAGCCCTATCAAAAATCTGATATCTTAGACTGTCATTAGTGGCAGTCACCATAACTAGGTCAGTTTCTAAGAGTAAAATAAAGTGGAAACAAAAACTGTTCAATTTTTAAATGTCAATTGAAATATTGGGTTTGATTGGCAAAAGGAGCAAATTCAGAGTAGTTCAATGTAAATGAAATTGTCTAACATGACCCTGAGAACTCACTCTAGGTTACCTGGAAAATGAGCTATCTGGTACTGAAGGAACCCCTCCCTCCCATGGGGTTTTTGGTTACCTCCACAGTGAAACTCTAACATCCTGTTGTCCAAAACCTCAGGGACTGAGAAGCTGGTATTCCCAGACAATTTAAAAAAAAATAACATCTCATAGTTATACTGGTGTCAAGCAGTTCAATTTTTACTTCACTTAGCAGAGTTAAGCGCCACAAAGGGGAGCAATATAGCAATGGTAGTAGATCCTGCATTAGAATGTAGATCCATACCGCCAGTCTACCTTCACCCTGGCTCCTAGATGGAAAATGGTAGGAGAATCGATGGACCTGTGTCCTAACTCCTCTCCTTTCTGAACATAAATTTGTGAATTTTCTTTCTCAATACAGCTTCTTCCTTCACCTATGCCACGCTGCAACTGAAGTCCATCCCAAACCTTAGTTCATAACAAATGAAGATTCACACAGGGAATAAGAGCATTCAGCTAGCACATAACTACCATAACATTAAAAATATATCGTGCCATGGCCCTTGACCGGTTCAAATGGGATTGAAAAGGACAACAATATATAATAACTTATCTATACATATTGAACAGGAAAAATTTTCTACACACACACACACACACACACACACACACACACACACACACAAATTAGATGATCATATTTTGATGCATGTACAAGGTACTTTGGGATAGTTTCTTTAACTCAACAGTATAGAGCCATGATGAAAATATACACGTTAGATTGTAGACATATAACTAAAATTATTAGATTCCCCAACCCACCACAGTTATTTTAGACATCAATCTAATTTGCTCCGGCATTTTTATTTTTTCTCATTTTCTTCATGCTGTGACATGGGTCCAGGAAACAATAGATACAGATATTGGGACCAATAAGTAATGAAAAATCAATACCTTTACTAAAATATGTAGATGAAAAAATAGAAATTTGTTATTCTGACCTTTTCAAATGTCCTTGATTCGGGCTTTAAAAATATTAAAATAAGGATAGGCATCTGTCTCTCTCCATCTACTCATCATTACATTACATATACACTAGAGGCCTGGTGCATGAATTTGTGCATGGGTGGGGTCCAGCTGGCCCCACTCCCAATCGGGATGGGGGGGCCAATTGGGGGGAGGGACCGAGGACAGTTGGCCAGCTGGCCCTGCCTCTGGTCAGGGTGTGTGTGTGGGGCTATCAAGTGGTGGGGCCGGCTGCAGGGAGGGGCCATGGGAGGTTGGGGGGGTCGATCAGGGCCCCAATTGAGCTGGTTGGCTACTGCAGTGTGCATCATAGCGACTGGTTGTTCCGCCATTCTGGTCGTTTGGCTTTTACATATATAGATAAACTCTTATAGTATAAAAGGTTCCCTTTCTCCTTACTTAATGCCAGTCCCCTTAATAGGACTCTGAACATTTCCTGCCAGTGTCCCAATACCCTGGACGAATCTCCATACACGGATGAACATTATGTCTGCCTACCCTCTTTTAACTGCCAATCACTGAATACATAATTAATTGCATTTAATTATGCATAATTAATGTCACCAACTGACATTCTCTCTCATCATTGATGTTTCTATCTCTCTCTGCCTCTCCCTTCTTCTCTGAAATAAAAAAATATATTTTAAAAACTAAATAAAAATATTAATAAAGTGATATGTCAACTATCAGTGCCTCCAGTATTAAAATAAACCTATTTTATGTTATCTTTTGTTGGGTGAAAAATCATCTCAAAATCATGAAAAGTTATGACTTTGTACAATATCTGCATTCTTATTCATAGGGTGGGAGAAAAGTTCTTTCATTCTTTCTGCCTTTTAGACAAAATTGAAGGTTCCATAAGTTCTTGTCAAACAAAAATGAAAACTTGATAAATTTTCAGTAAAAACTAGATGATGTATATTATTTCAGAACAGAAAAACAAATTGATCATAACATATTATATTCTTGCTTTTCAGACAAGTGAGGAATTGTCCAGCTAGAGAATATTCTACAATACTTGATATCATGAAGCAACACCCCAAATGCAGTATCAAATTTGGTTTGTGGGCCTAATTATTTTAGAAATTTTATGTTTTTAGTTGTTAAGAATAGTGGACCAGGAAATGACGCCAATGACAATGGTAGAGTAAGTGACTCTAAAATTTCTCCTACATAAAATCATGTGAAAACTGATAAAATGATCAGAGTCAATGTTGTTTTTTTAAATATTTTTTATTGATTTCAGAGAGGAAGGGAGATAGAAATAGGGATAGAAACATCAATGATGAGAACGAATTATTGACTGGCTGCCTCCTGTACTCCCCCAACTAGGGATTGAGCCCACAGCCTGGGCATGTGCTCTGACCATGAATTGAACCGTGACCTTCTGGTTTACAGGTTGAAGCTCAATCACTGAGCCATGCCAACTCTGGAAATTAAAGAAAAACTTAGCTATCTCAGAGTATTTATTTAAGAAAAAAAAATCACTGAGTCTTGTTTATGAACAGTGGGCATTTTAACTTGTTCCATTTTCGCTCCCCCTTTCCCTGGTTTTGGGATAGCTGTGAAAGCCAACAGCCTGAAAATATAGTGAAAATCAGCATCCTGACAACCACACAAGTAGCTGAATGAGGCTGGATCCACTTCAAAAGTTCATTCTGAGAGAATTATATTTTACTCTTGTAGTGGATCACTGTAAGATCTCAATTTCAAGTCTGCCTTTATTTGCTTGATTGAAAAATCAACTAGGACAAAAGCTTTTTCTCCAGAGGCTTTTTATAAAAAAGCATTAGAAGCCTGACATACAAACCTACATATTGTATTCTCAATTTAGTCCATTTTGGAAAATGCAAAATTATAAAGGAAAAATAAAACATACACATCATTGTTGCTAGGACTTGTTTGGGGAATGAAGAAAAAATGTGGGATAATGTCTTTATTGTACATTTATTATATTATTTTATTGATTACAAAATTGTGTATGGTTGACACAACTCATAGTACTGTACGTATAACAAGGTTGAATTTTATTATAATTGGATTATACCTCATTAAATTTAACTTAAACTTATAATATGGGTTCCTTTACTTCTGCATCAGCATTCACTAAATTTTATTTTTTTAATTATTTACTGAGGTCCTATATAGAAATGATTTTTCTGACAGAGTGATATAAGCTACAATAAAATTTCACTCTATGACTGACAGGAGACTGCCCATGTAGTTTAATATGGCTTACTTGAGTGAAACAGGTACATGCAAGGTTGCCTAAAGTGAATATTTGCGAGACACTGATCAACTCGGAGATTTTATTACACATCATTTTTTTTATTAAAAAATTCCTTTCCCTAGTAAATTATTGGCACTTTACAAAACCCATTGATTATTTTTTTAAAAAATTATCTTTATTGTTGAAAGTATTACAATTGTCCCCCATTGATCCCCTCCACCCTGCGCCCACTCCCTGCCCCACAGACCTTCACTGCACTATTGTCTGTGTCCACGGGTTATGCATACATGCATATATATTCTTTGGTTAATCTCTTCCCTCTGAGATTCATCAGTCTGTTCCATGATTCTATATCTCTGGATCTGTAATTGTCTTTCTATATGTAGAGTCTATAACCTGGTCCATTGATCTGTTTTTCTTCCTTTATGCCCATACTGCATTCTCTTGCTCTGTATAACTTTATAGTTCATTTTTACACTAGTAAATTTCCAAGTTCTCCAACTTTGACCATTTTCTCTTTTCAAGTTTGTTTTTGGCCTCACAGATCTTTGCATTCCCATGTATATCTTAGAATTGGCTGCTCAATATTTATATGTATTTTAAAAATATCTGCTGGAATTTCAATGTGCCTGTAATGAATTTGTATGTCATTTTGGTGAATCATCTAATCTATAAAGATGTTAACTCTCCTGCTAGGGTTTATGACTTTTTACCTTTACATTTTCTAAAAATTATATAATTATAAATAATCTTTCTGCCAGTCTTCCCCTCTGTCCTCTCTGTCTTTCATTTCCTTCTGGTCAGACAATTCCTGATTATCCTGTTGTATTCGAGATCTCCAGAGAAATAAAACTAATTAGATGTGCCTATATCAAGAGATTTATACTAAGGAATTGGCTTATACAAGTATGGAGGCTGGTGGCCCACAGGCTAGAGACCCAGGGGAGCCAATGGTGCAGGTGCAGTGTGAAGGCAATCTGCTGGGGAGTTCCTTCATCCATGCAGATGCTGATCTTTTTGTTCTTTTCAAGCATTCGACTGATTAGATGAGGCCCACCCACCTTGTGGAGGATACTCTGCTTACTTAAAGTTCCCTGATTTAAATGTTAATTTTATCTAAAAACACCTTCCAACTTGACTCATAAAATGAATCATCACACCTGCATTATCATTGCTCACATTTCACTGAGTCTCTTTTTTTCCAATCTTTATTCTCTTTGTTTCAAATAATTTATTTTGATTTATTCTCAAGTGTACTGACCTATTGTGCCATTTAATTTGACCAGTTAAATTAAATATGAAAAACATTCATATTATCTCCTGGGAGTTAACAGGAACCTAATAATACTAAAATATATTATCAGATTTCTGTCTTTGTAATAATTAGGGGCACTTCATAACAGTTGAAATTTCAAGCCAAAACTAAAACACTTCTTACTCTTAGCTACATGAGCCCCTGAGTGATATGTCATAATGTTATTAAGATCTTTTCTCCCACCTTTGAACATATATTTTAAAAAGTGTTAACGTTTACTGATAATTTATGATATTCAAAATGATCAGATGGTAACATATGATAAAAATTGTGTCAATACAATAACAACTATGGATAAATGTGTCATATTAAAAGAAAATATTATTTCTTATGTATAGAAAATATACTTTATGCATTTTGTAGTATTTATATAGAATTACATCAAGTACAAAGGAGGAACCTACATGACTTTGAAGTTTGAATTTCAAATTGCAAGGAAATTATACTGTGATTAATGTAAGAAGAGAAAGGAAGTTATGTATTTATACGAGTTTAAGATAATTAAAATGTTTTTCAGGCTTCTGCTTTGCCATTTAGATTTGTTTGAAATTAATCATTATTGTTTCATAATGATGATGAAATTGAATGATAAACCTTAAATACTATAATTAAATATATTTAATTATATTTACCCAGAATAATTTTTAAACATTTATCATTCTTTTACCACTGTCTTATCCCAATTCAACATTGTGTTAATCTATAATATCATATAATGTAGTTATTGGCTGTGATTCAGAAACTCGATATGGCTTTCTCCCAAAAAGACACTTAATGCTTTTTTCTTGCTTTATCCATTTAATTCTGATACATTTATAAAAAGCATTGAAAGTTTGTCCTGAGAATTAGAAAGAGACTATCTTTGTTAATTATGTCCTTGAATGACTAATGCATAATATCAAATGGATACAGAAAAAAGAAGGGAACAATACATAAAGGAGCATTGTGAATAAAAAGGACTTCATTAAAATACTAGAAGTAATTTGTCACTTATCATAAAATTGCCTGATGAATACTTCCAAAATTAATAGTGAGCAAAAATGTTATTGAAATGTCTTTCTAAGTGTTCTTTACAATGACTAGATAACAACAAAATGAAAATTACCCAAAAGACATACAATAAAGCATAAGAGAGTGATTTAATCTGGGATTCTTATGAAACAAAGCTAAGTGGATCATTAAAAACTAATTTAGAGCCCTAGCTGGTTTGGCTCAGTGGATACAGCGTTGGCCTGTGGACTGAAGGGTCCCAGGTTCCATTCCAGTCAGGGGCACATGCCTGGGTTGCGGGCTCGATCCTCAGTAGAGGGTGTGTGGGAGGCAGCCAATCAATGATTCTCTCTCATCATTGATGTTTCTATCTCTCTCTCCCTCTCCCTTCCTCTCTGAAATCAATAAAAATATATTTTAAACAAACTAATTTAGAATAAAAAGATATTTTAAGTGAGTCCCTAATAATACAACTGCTGGCTTATAATTTCTCAGGAAACAAGAATATATACAAATCAGATTAAGTCACTGACCAATATGTTAACATGAAAAATCAGCTCAAAACATTAATAAAATGATCTATTGAGGAATATGGGTAATTTTTCTAGTAATCTTCCTTATAATATTTGCCTATAAATCTTTCTTATAACATATGTCATTTTTAATGATATTTTAAAAAATAGTACTTAATGAGTATGAATTTACCTTTTAACATTAACCAGTAATCCAAAATTTATTGGCAATTATCATTGTACTAGAGGCCCGGTGCATGAGTTCATGCCCCAGTGGGGTCCCTTGGCCTGGGCTGCAGAGTAGGGCTGAAACTGGCTCTCTGACATCCCCTGAGGGGTCCCAGATTGTGAGAGGGCACAGGCCAGCCAAGGGACCCCACCAGTGCACGATTGGGGCTGGGGAGGGACGCAGGAGGTTGGCCAGCCAGAGAGAAACCATGGGACTGATCGGCTGAGTCCCAACAGCAAGAGACTAAAACCTACTGGTTAGAGCAGCTGCCTACTGGCGGTTAGTGCATGTCATAGCAACTGGTCGACTGGTCAACTGTCTGCCCCCTGATGGTCAGTGCACATCATAATGAGCAGTTGAGCAAACTTAGCATATCATTAGCATATTATGCTTTGATTGGTTGAACGGACAATGGGATGACCAGACACTTAGCATATTAGGCTTTTATTATATAGGATATCACTGATGTAAAGTTAGGAAAAAATGATGTATTAAAATTACAATTATGTGTGCACGTGTTATGCTAATTTAGGGTCAGTTGGTATACATTCTTTTAAAGTTTCAGCAATAGATTACTATTAGGAATGTTGGAATGCAACAGCTGTCTAAAACTGATTAAAAATCTGATAGCCAGTCTGAATTTTATATTTTATTGCATTTCTTATTATAGTAATTTTATTTTTGAGCAATTATTTGATTTCAATTTAGTTCTATATTTTAAAATTAAAAAAAAGCACTGGTGTTAACAACATGGCTTTTAAAAAAATTTCATCTAACAAGGTTGCAGAACATCCATTAACTAGATATATATTACAAGATCAAAGTAATTTAATGGTAGGCAATTTCATTTTTTTACTTTCAAGAGTTCTACAAATGAGTGAAATTGTATTATTTAGTATAATTTGCATTCAGTTTGAAAGTCACCCTACAGAGCACACTGAAAGAGCCTAGAATTTCAATATTTTACAATGATATATGAAAATATTTTTGTTTTTCAAAACAAAGTAAATATAGTGCTAAGTTAAAGGCAGTATATATGGACTATTAACTTGAAAAATAATAAAAGACATATGCCACCAACTGGCATTAATTTTGTAGATATCTTGATGAAAATATTTCAAATAACTGGAAATTATCTTGTCAAACAGGAGAAATCAGGATCTTAACAAATAACCCATTTGACTAATGTATTTTTAAATCCAATATAGTTAATTTACTACAGTATTTTTCATCCATGAGCAGATGTAAGTCATGTAAGTTTTATTTTGGGGCTACACACAAGATTAGTAAAGGAGTCTTTAAACCAAACCAAAGAAAACCTACAAAAATAATTCAAATAATATTTATAAATATAAAATCAACATGTTTGTTTTTCATTCTTTTAAGCATTAAGAGTTTATTGAATCTCTACTCATTGAATGGCATGATTGCCATCTTAACCTCAAAAACTCCTTTTAACTGAATGTTTTTCTCAGGTTTATATTTCTTTCAAAATATTTTTGTGAAGTCGGCCATGGTTATTAACTCAGAAATATGAAGCAAACATAATTTTGCATGTGGCCTACACAGGCTACTTTGGAAAAGCAAAATGACCAAATATGAATTTTATAGCCAATGTTCCCTCTATGCTAATCTATTTTATTATCTTCACTAGAGGCCCGGTGCACGAATTTGTGCACCAGTGTGATCCCTCAACCTGGCCTGCAGGATCGGGCCAAAACTGGCTCTCCAACATCCCCTGAGGGGTTCTGGATTGAAAGAGGGTACAGACCAGGCTGAAGGACCCCACCAGTGCACAATCTGGGCCAGGGAGGGACTCAGGAGATTGGCCAGCCATGGAGGGGCTGCGGGAGGGCTCCAGGGTGTGTCCGGCCTGCCTTGCTCAGGCCTGATCAGCTGGACCCCAGCAGCAAGCTAACCTACCGGTCAGAGCGTCTGCCCCCTGGTGATCAGTGCATGTCATACGACTGGTCGACCAGTCGACTGTCTGCCCCCTGAAGGTCAGTGCACATCATAGTGAGCGGTTGAGCGACCTTAGCATATCCTTAGCATATTATGCTTTGATTGCTTGACTGGACTACCAGATGACCAGACACTTAGCGTATTAGGCTTTTATTATATAGGATATGGCACAATTGAAACATCAATGTGGACCCCGTAGCCAAAACATTCAACACTTTCACTTACTGTAAAAGACAATGTTGGATTTCAAGCATTCTTACCCAATTTCTTTCTAAGGTATCCATGGCTTTACTTAGGCAGCAACGTAGCCAGCCCTAGGGGGGGAATCATGATTGTTCTAATCCAATTAAATTTAGTTCAGCCTTTCTTATAACTAGAGGGAGGGGAGATGGTGAGGGAATGGGAACATGGAGATTGTTAAGAGAACATGATGCCTAAGGAGACATAATGTCAAGGCTGCTGCTTCCTGGTCTTTGCCAGCTTTAAGATGCCCTTAGAGAAGATTCACTGGCTCCTTTAATCCATAAATTATCCTGAGGGATATCTGGCCTTTGGAATAGAGACAGAGGCCTCAGAATGCACCTCTACTTCTTAAAGACTTCTGAAATAGTCTCCAAGTTTTTATCTTTATTTCACACCCGTGTCTTGTGTTGCTCGGTGAATTTCAAATCATGGTGTTTTCTTGAGCTTGAAGGGAAAAATTATCAAGCTCCTGCTTGTCATTCCCTTTGAGTAGGAGCTTGATATCGCATGTTTTATGTTAGTTAATTCTTCATTTACTTTTCAGCTTTTTGAAATCAGTTGTATGCCTTGTCTATAGTTAATTCCCATTAAGTTTTATTTTTCCCACATTATTTTAAAACTCCATGTTATTAGCGTTGTGTTGTAGTTATGGAAGGAAGAAAGGATAAAAAATATCCTTAGTTTCAAGCTGAATATTTCATTGGAAATGCCTATTAAATGCTATTTATGAAGTGTTTAGTGGGTTGGCCCAAAACTAATAACAGAAAACACTATTACTATAAATGGAAAATTATTTCTTAAACTTAGACATTCTCAAAATAGTAATGTTCAGACTATCTTAATGATGTAATTTAACCATGTAATACAGGTAACAAACCATGGAAATCATGCAATAAATCATTAATAGGATTTTATCTGTTTCACTAATTTTAATTTTTAGAGTTCTTTATGCATTTGTTCTATGATTTCTCTTTAAAGCAATAGGCTATAAAATGTCTGCCAGGAAAGGCTATGAAATGTTGGATGGTGTTGCTAAGTCTAATTTCAATTTTGAATACTTCATTGTGAGTATTTATGTGATTTATGAACCGCTCCTACATTGGAAATTAAAAAAGAACCATTTTGGCAAAAAGGGCTTCCTTTTAAAAAAAGAAAATATATATTTGCACAGATAGCTTAAGTTAGAATTTGGTGACTATGCAAGATAGAATACAAAATGAGATTGTTTATGAACTCCAAGTGAACCAAGTATGTCGTTGTAAAAGGATGATTGAATATGACACATAGTATGGAAAACTGGTGCTGTGAGAAAGCAGGACTCAAGCAGATTGATTCTGGCTTCTGTGGTGGTGTGTGCTTCTGGCTTCTAGAGGGAAGACTGGCAAAGTTTCTAGTAGTATCATGAGATAAATATATGTTTTAGTTTTGATTTGAGTGGTATTATCTTTAGCTGTAATGCTTTTTTTCTCCTTTTGGAAACAAGCAAAGAAGTAAAAACATCAGACATTATTAGTGAATGACTTGCAGTAGACATTCATGATTACTGATGATAAAGGGAGCAAATGTACAGATATTGTTGATATTCTTGCCACATACAGTCATCTGCGAATCAGTCAGGATTACAGCTCTGTTTCTTTTAAAGAACAGAAGACACCGTAAAGTAAGCTATTTCAATCCTATTCATGAGAAATTAGAGTCAAGGACTCCCGTTTTGAATACTTATTTTTCTCTCTTTTCTTTTGATTCGGATAAAAGATTGTTAATGGGCACCTGGTCCTCTAATTTTTGTGCTCCTAAGATCGTTACACCTAACAGTCATCATGTAGGGGGCTAATTCTTCAGTTGCTGATGAAGTTGAATAATGTATATCGACACTAAAGGGAAAATGCCCCTTGGCTATCTAGAGAAGATAGGAAAAATATATATAATGGGGATGGTTTTATGAAATACCAGTGGCCTGATGCATGAAATTCATGTACATTAAAAGGGAATTAATTGGAGGAAATATTTTAGTATTTCTATTTGCCCTTTCTCTATAATAGAAGTGTCAGAGATGAAAGAAAATGAGTAAAATGTATTTGAAAATAATATATAAATTTATTAATAAACAATCACAGCATGATATAACAACAAAGACATGATATAAAAACAACAAAAACTGATGTAAAAACAACACTGATACAAACAATGACTGATTAAGCTTATTCTAATATCTCCCTGTATACCACATTAAGAGTAAAAACCCTTTCAGAGTGCTTGACTAATTTCTCTTGTGACGAAGTATTTACAACTTTAACTTTAATGTCAAACGCTCTTCGAACTTGAGAGAAAGCAACATATAACTGACCATGTGTGAAAATGGGTTCAAGTAGGAATATTCCTACTCTATCTGTAGTTTGTCCTTGTGATTTATTAATAGTCATTGCAAATGCTGGCATCACGGGAAACTGTCTTCGAATTAATTTAAATGGGAGGCCAGTATCAGATGGGGACAAATCAATTCTTGGAATCAGAACAACCTCTCCTTCCGTAGGTGATTCCAGATGTGAAAATAAAAACATGTGGAAATAAAGACAAAACTAAAGTATATTAGGAATAATAATGCAATTGTTTTATAAGAAATTAAGCCATTCAAATAGCTTTTGTCAAAATTTTTGAATAACTTAAAAGCCAGAAAGCAAGTAGATAGATATAAATATGTGCACAAAGCAAATAGCTATAAGAATTATTATTTAAAGTATTTCTGGAACTATTAACAGAGACTATCTTTAGGAGTTAGTGGGGCACAAAAAAATTAACAAAAACTTCTCTAAGAGCAAGTTTCATAAATTTAAATCTATGTTTTCTTCTATTTATCAGTTCAGGTCTTATATTCAAGTCTTTGGTCCATTTTGATTTCAAGGCAAACAGCAGTCTAGTTTCATACTTTTGCACGAGGCATTGTTTCTCTTTTATTGACTGTTGGATAAGTGGCCAATCAGCTTACATGTCAATTTCAAGTGAATAAATTATCGCAGAAGGAAATATCAGTAGTGGGGTAGGTGTTTGCAGGCTACCTGTTTCTGTTCATCAAGATCTAAAAACCTGGTAACTGGAATGGGATGAGAGATGAACATTAGTCGAAGAACATCTATGAAACTAAAATGGAGACAATTGTGGAAGGACAGTAAGATGCTAAGAAAATTCCTGGGCAAGTGGAATGGGGAAACTGAGACCAGAAAATTAAACAAGCCAAACAATTTGAACTTTTTACAACCAGCTGGTGAATCATAAGATCTTATCCCTAACTACGGATACTTGGGAGCAAATGGTTTATACCTCCCCTCACTAACCAGAGAGTACATAGCTTAAATTAGCTCAGGAGGGCAGAGGGGAGGAGTGGGGGATAGAGAATGGAGAACAGAGACCCAGTTAGTACCATTTGTGCCATCTTAACCCAAGGACAGAAGTCTGGAAAATAAACAAGAAAAACCCCTTTAGAGCCAGACAGACCCAAGATAAAAGTAAAACAATAAAGCAGGCCAAATGATGCACCAGCATATTAAAAGTTACCCAGAAAGCTGAGGAATATTCTGCTGAAATCCTCCCCTAAGTTTCTCACCTACAGAAAAAAAAAAGTAACCCTTAAGACTAAGAGTCAATGCTCGCTCTAGAGCACACTCATGCCCCTTCCTAAACTCTAAGGGTCCACATGAGACTTGAAATCATGGGAACAGTGGGCAGCAGTAGCTCAACTCAGACTTACCACTCCCCGCTCCGCCCCCCCCACCCCCCCCACCCCCCCCACCCCGCCAGGAAACTAACAGCAGCCCCACATTGGCTCACTGCTTTCCTATAATGTTTCTAGGCACTAAAGCATGAGGGACCTTTAAAATGAATCCTGTCATGAATCACTTTTTTTTTTTTTTTTTTTTTTAGATCAACTTCCCAAAAGAGGTATACTTTTCTAAGTCATCATCCCTTAGCTGGACTTGCTACCATGTCTCCATTGTTGTCCTCTGGAATTCGAGGTCTGCAAATAGTAAAGTTCTACATACCCTAAAACGTCTGTCCTGTAACTCCTTTTTCCCTTCTAACTGATGGCTAGGTTTCTGAAAGAGTCTGTTTCTCCTGAAGTCTCTCAGAGACATTTTTTTTTCTTCCTTTCCATACCAGTGTACCATGAAGTTCATAGAAAATGAAGTATTTTCTTTGTTCTCATTATAACTGTAATTTCCTTTTCGCTTTTGCTGTGTTCCTTTGGAAACAAAATAAAACATTTCTTTTGAAACACATACCTTCAAACAATGCTACTTGGTTACTTTCCCACATTCCCTGAATATTTTATTATCTTCCTCAATAACTCTAATAGATGACACTGAAATCTTAGTAATGTGGCCTTTTATACAGATTACCCAATCAAAACTTTAGCCTTTAAGTTCCTTGATCTCATTTCTATAATTATTTTCATTCACTCAATTTTAGCCAATTTCAAGGTTGTGCCTTAAATCATGTCTTTTCTAATAACTGCATGTCTTTAGAAGACTTGATTTTCAAATCTGTCCAAAATCACTTGTATTTCTACTTAAATCATTTCCAGTTCAGCAAGTATTTTTTCAATTAAGTATTTATTTTACATGTGTGTCCTCTAACTTGCTGACTTCATTATTTTTTACTAAACATAATGTCTACATATTTCTATTTTCATACATATTCAACTTAAATTCTAAGTTCTATTGATAAATTCATTTATTTACTTATGCCCTAAAAATGTTTGTTATTCTCTCCCTACCATACAAGCTGACTCAATGATCTTCTTCCATCTTAGGAATCAACACATAAATCTCAACTGAAGGCTCACTAGTACCCAGCATACTTACTCATGTTACTAATCAATTCACTCTCCTATTTCCTTTCCCCTCAAAATTATGCTCCCTGATGCCATCATTTTATAGATATTATAAAAGACTCCCATGGCAACTTCCTAACCTTTCAATTTCACCATGTTACCTGCATCTGCTTTAAATTCACTCTGTTTTCTCTGATTTTACAAGAGATAAAATTGTTCTGCTCTAATCTGGGTTTAAATGACTTTCTATGTCTTGGACTTCTTTATTGTAATAGAAATAGAAGTGTCTACCATATATTTCATGCATTTGCTTTCTTTCACAATCATCTTTTAATTTGGAAACTAGATTGTGACTAAAAATGATTGTGTCACATTTGGACAAAGGCAGTTGAAAGTCAATATGCCTTCTCCATTTCTTTCTTTCCTTTCACAGTGATTTTAGGAACCACATAATCTAGATGGTGTAGTTGCAAGATTATGCAGTTTCCATCAACTGAGTCCCTGAGTAATTGTTTGGAGCAGGAAGGCGAATGCCTGAGGGTGAAAAAATCATATTAACCTACTGAGATTTTTGAAGGTGACTGTGGTGGCAGCCGGTGTTAATTACTTTGACCAGTACATAAATGCTGCAGGCATTCTTATAGTTATATTTCTGCTTACTCTTGTGTTTATTTAATCTTCTCAGTAATCTCCTCCTCTTTTCTGTTTCATTTTAAAAGGTCTAAAAATATATTGTATGTAAAATAAAATAAAAATTGAAAATGTGATGCTCTTATGAATTCATATTTCCTTTTGGGTTACTAGTCTATTTCTCTGATAATTAGTTCAAAATCATCTTAGAGGCCTACCTTAGAGGCCTGCCTCTGTTAGGTATCACTTTTCCTTATCCCATAATTGTTGCAATATTTCTTTTTTTAAAAAATTCGTTTTTATTGATTTCAGAAAGGAAGGGAGAGAGTGAGAGAGAAAAAAAGAAACATCAATGATGAGAATCATTGATCGACTGCCTTCTGAATTCTCCCTACTGGGGATCAAACCTGCAACACCGGCATAAGCCCTGACTAGGAATTAAACCGTGACCTCCTGGATCATAAGTTTATGCTCGACCACTGAGCCACACAGTCTGGGCTTTTGTAATGTTTCTTATCAGGCTTTCATTATGAGGATTCCATTTAAGTTTTTCTGTCAAAGTTATCAACAACCTTGACCTTACCAAATTCAATGTCAATTTACTACTTTACAATTGATACTTCAAAATTATTACTGAAAATTTCATTCATAAGTGTCATTGTCCAACAATGGACAGGTTACTCAGTATAAAAAAAGTGAAGAAGAGTATAATTCTATACATTTAAAAAAATTGAAATCAAGCAGATCTGAATATCTATATCTACCTCTGTCTATCTATCTATCTATCTATCTATCTATCTATCTATCTATCTATCATCTATCTATCTATCTATCTATCTATCTATTTATCATCTATCTATCGTCTATCAATCAATCTGAAGATACAGTTTTCAGGGAAACAAGAACAGAAAATTCACAGCCTCTGAGGTTGGCACTTTGGTATTTTTCAGGCACAATATGTAGAAAAGCATGTAGGGCAAAATCAACAATGGGAGGCCAGAAAAGTGGGTATGGAAACATTGTTTAAGATGTTATCAGCCACTTGTTTGCTAACAGTTATGTCAGAATTTGAACTTACCATCTTTCAACTAACATACTCTTAAATTGAGGCCCAGCAATTTGAGAAATATTATGTGATAACCCTTAATTCAAAAATTGTGTAGAATGTCCCAATATCATTCTGATAAAAAAAAGCAAAGATTTTAAGCATTTTGAGGTACACTTTGAAGGTTTTGTTTCTTTTGAGCTCTGCGTTGAAAAGGAAATGGATACTAATGATATTTTGCTGAACTAATATAAAAACAGATTGAGTTTTTCAAATCTATTTTACTGACATATAATTAAATCTTAATACTTTATTATCTCTAGTTCATTTTTGATGATCTGTTAAAAGTTTTTTCCCTGTGTTTTAAAATCTCAGTATAAGTGAAATATTTAACTTTCTTTCATAATAATTTACTATCTAGCAAATTTTGTGCCATAATAAATTACTTTTTCTTATGGAGTCAAGAGCATTTTGAAACACCATTAGTAGTAACTATAATACTTGTTAGAAACTCTCCAAAATAATATGGAGCATTTTTTATATTGTGTATCATTTTAAATGTAGGTACTTAATAAAAATAAATGACCATCCTTGAAATGGTATTGACTAGGATGGGGAAAATAGTCAATAAATTTGTAATGGAAAGTTCATAGACTCAAATGAGCACAAATATATTATTTTTTATACCAAGTAATCACAAAATTGTTTTTAGTAGTTAATATTGAGTTTAATAATAAAATCACAGCATTGAAGTTTTTCACCAAAACAATTTTTAGGTGTTTTTGTTTTTTAAATTTTAGGAGCTTTATAACTTAGAGAAATTGTCATGAAGAAGTTTAAATGGCAAGATGGTCCATTAAATTAAAATATTTAGCATTCATCACAAACTTTACAGTCAATAATTAATAGATAGTACACAGTATGATAATCACTAGTTATTGGTTTATGGAGAAGGAAGTGTATCAATCTAAGAACACAAACTAGGTTAATATTCTATGCACTAATAATTTTTGTCCTTTTTTCAATTAGCTCCTAGGAATTAATTACAGGCAAACAAAAGGAGATTTATGTATAATCAGATAGAATTTTAAAATAAATGGAAACTAGGTAACAATTCATTAAAGGCAATGACTATTGAATTAAAACCATGTCTTCACAGTTCTTATCTCAGAAAACATCCCAAATAAAAAAGAAGGCACAAAAGTGAACAAAATAAAAATTCTTATGTAACCAAAAGTCATCTATAACTCTGCAGTTTAGCTTTGAGGAGTGTTGTTTGTGGAATGAACAGAAAACCAGAAAACAATAAGGAAGTCAGGAATACTTGCAGGCCTGTCAAGGCAAAGATCCATAGTAGGATCCTCAGGTGAAGACATGGAATTGCTTATGAGGCCAGATTCAGTAGGAAATGCATGTATCAGCAATCCAACCAAAGCAAACCGTAAGGAAACCAACTGACCGACCAATAAACAACCACCAAACCAGCCAAGCGACCTAAATAAATAAATAAATAAATAAATAAATAAATAAATAAATAAATCTAAAAGCATTTGTCTGTTTCTGTGACATATTAGGGAGAAAACAGTAGGTGTTAATCAACTAGCCAGCTGAATTTCCAAGTGAGAGGCAGTAAAGTGCTAGAAAACCATATTGAGGACCTGTAACATACTGGTTGTTACTCTGACCTACACAAATATTTTGCTGGATGAGAAGCTGGGTGTACGCACAGAGGAAAGTATTTGTGAGATAGTGCTTGGTGTTAACTAAGACAAATTTAAATGATATACATTCTTAGTTCACTCCATGGGATGGTCTTTTCTATACTCTTACAAATGCATGACTCAGAATAAATGTTACATACTCAAGCAAGAGTGACAACTACAAAGACACTATCATGGGACCTACGCAGTTGAACTATTAAAAAGATCAAAGAAGCAAAATGCTGATGGAAAATAAAACAAGATTTATTCCACTAAACAAGTTAAATATATGAACAAATGCTTGTTTTAGATATCTTAGAAATTTAAGACTGTCGGTGTTCAAATAATAGATGCTAAGACAACAGAGGGCCATGAATATTAAGCCAGTAGCACTCTAGATATAATCAGATGAGAGAAAGAAAATGATCACATAAAAACAAATGATAAACAGACATATCTTGCATCACTTCAAACAGTAAACGTAGAAAATACACAATCTAAGGAATTTAAAGATTAGATAAAATTAAGCAAAACACAAACTTTTAAACATACACATCTGCACACATATAGTGAAGTGATGATAAATAGGTGATAAAAAAGGAAGTGTGTAGTAGAAGACAAAATTTCTTAAAAGATAAGGAGGACATCTTGCTGTAATCAATATTTCTCAGTGGTTAGAGCAGCAGACTGTTCACCAAAGGGTCTTGGGTTCAATTCCCGGACAAGGGCACAGTACCTGGGTTTCAGGTTTGCTCCCTGCCCAACACAACCAATTCATGTGTCTCTTTCATATCGATGTTTCTCTCTCTCCTCCTCCTCCCTTCCACTCTCCCTGAAAAGCAATGGAAAAAATATCCTTAGGTGAGGATTAACAACAAAAAGATAAGGACATCTTATGTCCATAGATTTAAAAGTCACCTTATTTAAGAAAAAAAGAAAAGAAAAACTTTATATGGAAAAATTATCAATCTCCCTTTAAAACATGTAACATGATCATAATTCAATGATAAAGATTTGTGTCTATATTTACCTAGAAAAAATTCCGAGCGATTTAGCTTCATAAAATATATGTATACATTCATATATATGCACATATTCATATATATGTACACACTGTGAATATACACATATATTCACAGTCTTTTGCTTTTCTGGCTTATTTTTTGAGAGAGCACTGAAAGATTGCATGTAATAATCACATACATATTTCTTTTTAAAAAATACAAAAAAGTAATCCTTTTTGAACATAATAAATGTTCCAATAAAAAGTGTTCATTTAACACTGCCTTTTCAATGTATTTAAAGCATGCATTATATCTAAGAACAGAATTCATCATTTTATGTTGGGTACTATTTTTTCTTTTAGTTAAACAAATATTTAAGATAAGCTGCCCTTCAAGCAAATACTTTTGCTCAATGAAAATCAGATTACTCATTTTTAAAACACTAAAAAAAAATGAAATTCATGTAATGCCTATCTAAAAAATAAGTCATAATCCTAGAGTAACCATTTACTTACCAGATTTTAAGAATATCTTTTATTGGGGACGTACTCAAGAAGTTTTAACAGCATGCTAATGATACTTCTTGTTAATGTTAAATACATACATGCGGGGGGAAAAATCATCATCATGGAAGAAAATTAAAAAGCAAACAAATCAAGACAATTCTTAAAACGTATTTGAAATCTTTCTCATTAATCAGGTGTTTTTGAAATGTAAATCATCCAAGAAACATTTGATTGACTGCTGTGTTCCCAACTGTTGACATTTTCCCTGTGCCTTAATTCAGGTTTCCCTGCACATAGCTAATTGAGAAGTGGAGTATGTGAGTGGTGAGAAAAAGTACAGGATTAAAAGCCAAACGGAGGATGCCCTATAAAGTTTGTTGTTGTAGGTTTAAGAGTTGTTTCTTCTCAGCTTGGAGAAAATTCCAGAATGAAATCCAAAAAATATGTCCACTTGAAATTTTGGCAGCTGGGATATTTCTTTTCTGGCTGCTGTGCTCCACTGAGGGTTACCACTAGAGATAGTATCTTCTGTAGGGGTGTTAAGGTTTAGTGGGTTTTAAGTGAGCAGTGGGTTGGCTCCAGATATCAGAAAATATCTCAAAACAAATGCAGAAAGATGAGCAACAGGCACTTGTGGGAGACATTGACAACGCAAAATTCTGAGTTCACAGAATTTTCAGTACCTCTAGCTGAAATGTTATAACTGAAGGAGATGTAGCATAGACATCAGAAGGATCTGGCAGACTTGGAGACATAACAAACAAGGTCATTGTAGGACCAATTAGAAGTCTAGAAGACAATACTGGTTTCTAAATACAATGACCAGTAGAGTGTATTGTGTCAAATGGAGTTAAGTAATCTATATATATAAAAGGCTAGGTGACCGACTGTCCATCCATCTGACCAAGCGCCTGGTACATGTGACACACTCTGGCAATCAATATATATAAAAGCCTAAGGGACCATCCGACCATTTGAGCATTTGACCAGTAGCCATGACATGCAATGACCACCAGGAGCCAGATGCTCCAACCAATAGCTATGATGTGCAATGACCACCAGGGGGCAGACACTCAATGCAGAATCTGCCAAGCTGCGGTGACTTGTCAGCTGCAGTTCTCAGGTGATGCACCCGGAACTAGAGAAGAGGGAGCCTGATTTTGGGGTGTGTCACCCGAGAACCACCCTCTCGAAATCTGGGACTCCTTGGGGGATGTCAGAGAGCCGGTTTTGGCCCAATCCTCACAGGCCAGTCCGAGGGACCCCACTGATACATGAATCTGTGCACCCGGCCTCTAAATGAAAGGTAAAATAACTGTATTAGCTTGGTAGGGAATTATTAGCTACTGGTTTCCAGGTGTATTAGCTTCTTTTTGCTACTGTAATAAGTTACCACAAATTTAGTGGCTTAAAACAAAACAAATTTATTATTCTATAAGTCTGGAGGCTGAAAGTTTGAAATCAGTTTCACTGGGCTAAGGTTCACATGGGGGCTCAAGGTGAGAATCTTTTTCCTTGCCTTTCCCAGCTTCTACATTCCTTAGCTCATCTCCTCCCTCTCCTCTTCATCTTTAAAGCCAGACAGTGACTTATCTATCTGACCCTAATTTTACTGTTTCCCACTTATAAGGACCCCTGTGGTTACATTAGGCCCACCTGAATAAATCAGGAGAATCATCCTATTTTAAGAGTATTAATTTAATAACATCTGAAAAGTTCCTTTTTCCACATAAAATGACATATTCACAAGTTCCTGGGATAAGAATGTGAAACTCTTTGGGAGGCCATTATTCAGCATACAACACCAGATAAATTTTGAAGCAAAAATATAAATTCAGAATTTACCAGAGAAGAATAAATAAAATCTAGCTACTACTATATACTCTTTATGCTTTATGAGATTTAGATGTATTTCTACCTACTTCTGAAAGTTCTTATTCAAGACAAACTTTCCATGAAGTAAAAACATCTCAAAAACACATATGAAAGACAAAATATGGATGAATTACTCCAGATCCACTGAATGATTCTTTCTGTGAAAAATAGTTTATTTGTTGTTATTTAATTTGTTTGGGCATAAAGAGTTAGGTTGAATATTGTTTAACAAACTCTCCAAAAATTAACTTATTTTGTACTGTTACTGAACAACAGTTTAGGATCACGTACATCTTTCCCCATTCACTTAAAAAATAAAATGTTTCCTGATTACTATAATGAATGCTAATTTTATTTATTTGCTGTAACCCCTCTCTCTTGGTTTAAAGGGAAAAATGGTTATTGGAAAATTCTGGAAAAGCTGTTTTTCTAAGTTTGGGAAAAAGATTCTTAGATGCCAGAAATATACCTCATTTCTGTGTCTGATTACCATAGTAAATGTCAGGAAAAAGTGGTTTTAAGTGTATGTTCATAAAAAGCCTATAGTGTGCAGTGGATCTCATTATCTTGGCTAAAGAGTATATTTTGCAGTAGAGCTTAAATGACTCAAACCCAAGCGATCTTTTAGTGATTTATAATTCTGATTGTCAGGACGTTCTGCAGGATGAATCAGCCACTTCATCAACCAGAGAGTTCTCAGTTGCGCAGTTCTCTATCTTTAATCGAACCTGTTTGATTCCAGGAAAGCATTTCAAAATTTTCAAAAACATAACACTAAATCTACAGTTGTAACCTACCCTTCCTTGCAGCAGATTTCATTACAGTTAGGCTTTTTAAAATAAAAGTGCTTAGAGCCTGTCTTTTACTGAGCACACACAACCACTCACACATACATCTTCCAACCTAAGTACACAATGAGTGATTCCTCCAACTTTTCAGTGAGACTTTTTATTAAATATTATCCAGAAAATTTCCATAAATTTATTACCGAAAATAACATGTGTGACAACTGATGAAAGAGCAAAAACCATGCATGATACAGAACCATACAAATAAATAGTAATGAAAAAATTTTAAATAAAAAACACTTTATCTCTGACAAACTCCAAAAATAAATTTTGAAAAAAGTGTGATTACATATATGTTGAAAATATTATTATTACAGAAAGTACACATAAGCGCATGTTATACTGATTTTTTACAACCTGAAAATACCCCCAGATCATACAGTAACACGTAACCAGCAGCTCTCAGTGCTCCCTTCCGTCACTCTCTCCCATGGAAAATTACTTCCTGATGTCTAACAAGATGAATAATTTTCCTCTTTCTGCTTTTATTTAAATAAGATTCCATAAAAGTATTCCTGTTACTGTCTTCATAAGGCTTTAATTATGCACTAGTGTTTTGGGAGGTTCTGTCTTTCATCTCTATTCTTACTTTCTGATTTAAGGGATGCTAATTGTATGACTTAGAAGACAACTATTTAATAAAAGAAAGGTGTCTTTATTTTAATATTAAACTCCCCAACAAATTAATTATACAGCTTTTATATGTGCAAATGGATTTATAAAATATACATGGAACCATAGAGAATGTTTAAAATACCATATGGATTTCAAAGTAACAATCTCTTATATTTTGTAATCAAGAAAACAGTGTTCACATATGTTTTTAGTGACTTCAAAATATTCAAGACAGCTGGGCTTTTAGAAAACTTTTTTCTTTTTTTTAGTGTTAAGGATTTTTAAAAGAATAGTGTTATTTGTTTATTTAGTCAAAAGATGCCTAAGGTTTCTTGTGCATTAGATTAATGCCAGTCTAAAGACCCCCATTTTAAGTGTGTCAGTGATAATTCCGAATTATTTTTTCAAGAATGCCAAATAAATCAAACACCAAATATATTTTTTTACATATTTTAATTAAAGAATGTTGTTATGGAATAATTACTAAGTAGAGAAGAGTTCTCTCCCTAAAATATCATATCAATATTGTTATATGCAATTTTCTGTATTTATTCATACACTTAGGCAAAGCAGTGTGCTTAAATCTTTTTCATGCCAGACACACATAAATAAATGTTAATACAATTTATGGATAAAGTTCTATGCAGCTAAAAGAAATCAACCCTGGCTCTAGCTGCCTCAGGCATCACCCAGAAACTGGAATCAAATGGGTTCAATAGTTCTAGGCCAGTGGTCGGCAAACTGCGGCTCCCGAGCCACATGTGGCTCTTTGGCCCCTTGAGTGTGGCTCTTCCACAAAATACCACGTGCAGGTGTGCACGTACAGTGCGATTGAAACTTTGTGGCCCATGCGCAGAAGGCAGAAGGCAGTATTTTGTGGAAGAGCCACACTCAAGGGGCCAAAGAGCCATTTGGCTCATGAGCAGCAGTTTGCTGAGCCGCAGTTTGCCGACCACTGTATCTAGGCACACCTGTCACCAATGGGTGACATTCTAGTATACTCTTGTATATCCATTGGAAAACTATGCTAGAGTCTTACTATTCAGAGTGGCCTGGTTAAAGGCTAGCTTTAAAATCAACTGGGAATTTGTTAGAAATTTGGAAATTCATATCCCACCCCATCCTGCTCAACCACCTTGCATTTTAATGAGTTTGGGCCTGGTCAGTGTGTCTCTGTGGTTGAGCCTTGACCTATGAACCAGAAGGTCACTGTTCAATTCCCAGTCAGGGCACATGCCCGGGCTCCATTCCCAATGTGGTGTGTGCAGGAGGCAGTGATCAAAGATTCTCTGTCATCATTGATGTTTCTGTCTTTCTCTCCCTCTCCTCTCCTCTCCTCTCCTCTCCTCTCCTCTCCTCTCCTCTCCTCTCCTCTCCTCTCCTCTCCGAAATCAATAAAAATATATTAAAAAAATAAGAGTTGCATATTATAATTTAAAAGTGTTAGAAAAAAAAGTAAGCCCCCTGATTATATGTTTTGATAGGAAATAGGAGAATTAGGATACCTGTATTTTCTTGATAGAATGGAATAGTTACAATTAGGAGGATGTAGATATTTTATTTGCATCTCATACAAATATTTTAACATGAAGTAGAATAGTTTTTATTCAAACTCATCATTTCCCACAAATGTTTTTCAGTGGAATGTGTACACCTCTTTTCCCATTCTGATTTATCTGTGAAGCAAGCAGTCAAGAAAAAAGTTACTAAGCTAGTCATCAGAAAAGTAACTTATCTATGTTCCTATTAAGATTTAAAGTAAGATTAGGTTAAAAGTCATATTTGGGTATTCTGTAACTTTCTGTGGTTTCAGGTAATAATGTTCTTTCCCTATATTTTCAGGTGTCCATCACTTTCCAATTCCCTGTCATGTTTCACAATATACCAAAGACAAGGAGGAAACTCTATTACCTTTGCCTTCAGAGAGATTCTTGGCTATAGTTGAGAAAGGAAATGTGTGTTCTTCAAACAAAGTAAGTTTGCCTATTTTATAAAAGTCAATATTTCAGATGTATTTGCCAGGACACCCCGGGGCACTGTTAGCAAAGCTGTGGTTTGTCTCATGGAGGTTTTGCTCCCTACTGTTTCCAATGAATCAGAAGCATTTGATGCTACCTGCTGGTTAACAGATTTCTGTACTGAGATTCTATCTTCTCCAGGGGAGTACATAAACGTTTCCTTTAGCTTATTAGCCAATCATGTTTTAAAAATATAATTTCAGCATGTATTTTACCTAAACTCCTAATTAACCTGCATATATGGACTTTTTAATGAAAAATACTCATTTTTATGTTATACCAATTCAGGCTCATTATTTGTGGAGAAAAAATATTTATGTTTATGCTAAGTTACCCATGGAAATCCAAAGCCCAATATTTTTCTTTTTATTGACTACTGATATTATTTGTTAAATGATATACACTTCTGTTTTCAAAACACATATTATAATACAAAATTTCCACAAAATATATGGTTGGAAGAAAATAAAAATTGCAAAAGGTATCCTATTTTAGAAAAAATTATTTTTAAATCTCCGCATAATTTTTTTTATCAGTAATGTATTTCTGACAGATTAATAGCAATTATCATTACCTATATCTGTATTTATTTAATAATTGAAGTAACTATCTATTTGGTGAGATGTTTTTCTTGTAATAAATAGCAAATTATAATTTATTTTCTTTGGACCGTGTGGAGATTTGTATGCTATGTTTTGCATTTAGGTTTTAAAACCCATAACATTTTAATCTATTTATATAAGGAGCTATAAATATTTCCATTTATGCAAAATAGGGCATAAAGTAAACCTCAAAATAGGAGATACAGCTAGACACTATGCTAAACACACCACATACACACACACATATATATGTAAGTGCATATACACTGAGTGGCCAGATTATTATGACCGGCCAGATTATTATGACCACCCCATCAGTACTTCGTTGGGCCACCTTTTGCTTTCAATACAGAGGCGATTCTTCTTGGCATTGACTCCACGAGATGTTGAAAGGTGATGCAAGGAATCTGACACCATGCCTGATGAATAGCACTGTGAGATTTGATGGTTGTGGAACCAGCTGCCTGATGGCTCTTTTAACTTCGTCCCACAAATGCTCAATTGGATTGAGATCTGGTGATTGTGGGGGCCACCTAAGCAAGGTAAAGTCTCCCTCATGTTCTTGAAAGCACTCCTGCACAATACGAGCACCGTGGCATGGTGCATTGTCTTGTTGGAAGAAGCCATCTCCATTGGGATACACCATCAACATGATAGGATGAACTTGATCAGCAACGATACTTAGGTATGTTGTGCTATTCAGACGTTTATAATGGTCTGGCCCTCTAGCAACTTCAGTGCGAAATTATAGCTAATTTGCCTACAAACGTCAGGTGGTCATAATAATCTGGCCACTCAGTGTATATCATACACACAATCATATATATGCATTTCTTGTCGTACTTTGTACAAGAGAATAAAGAGACAAAATGCTATTTTGCAAGTATTTTTCTTATGTTCCTCATAATTTAGGTTGCCTAAGGTTTGTTTCGCTTTCTTTTTTCTTCAGGGTTTTTTTTGTTTTTTCCTCATGGAAGTTTGTGATTCTGTTAGAAATAAGCTCAATTTAGGTACAATAATTCACACAATTTTCTTATTTTCTTGATTATTGGCACACTCAAGCAGGTCTCCTAGACAAAGTGATTCAATATATGTTCAAAGAATATTGCTTCATTGATTTTGCAGAGATAGCCTCTCATTAACTAAGATGAAAAAAAATAAGGAAAATTGAGTTGATGTTTCTTATTATCAGAAATGGGGCTAGGATCTATCATCTGACTAAAGACATATCTTAGCAGATTTGTTGACCCAGTGAAAGTATACACTAATTTAATCAGCACACAAAAAAGTCTAATGAACATTAAAAAGACATTGGAAAATAACGTATGTTACTCACATGCTGCTATATTTTCAATGAAAATCAGATCCACTTACAAATAAAATGATCCTGTAGGGCAGGCAGAAATGTGCTTTCAAAATAAAAGTTCTGTGTTTATAAATATATACATATATACACTATATATACACACAAAATCTCAAAATATTAATGGTTTTAATTTAAAGCATTCAGCAATCAGAGGCAACATGAAGTTAGTTAACGTGATATGCCGGAGTTGGAATCAGAACACCTTAATCAAAGGAACCTACGGGATTGGATAAAAGCTCATTGTATGCTTAGCCCAAAATAGATACGCTATTAACTCTTGCTTAATTTTGTATATTTATAAAAATGAAATAAAAGTTGACCAACAGAAGGCTGACCACAATGAAGACATTAAATTCCTCACTCAGTGTATTTATTTTCTATTTCTGCCAGCCCAAATCACCACAAATAAAAGCACTTAAAACATCACCCTTTTATTATCTCACAGCTCTGGAGGTCAAAAGGCCTGGTGGACTCAAACAGGTTTTCCATTTGAGAGCCTCACAAGATAATCATGGCAGTAATATTTCATCATATTTAAAAATTCTGAGGATTAGAGCTGGACATTCAGTTTCTAGATCTAAATCCATTTCTAGACCCAAAGACCTAAAGTTAAAACTGTATATACACTTGAGGGAAGACTTCACACTGTTGCTGCAAGTATATACAGAACTTGTCAGTCCTTCACCAAATAGACCTGAAGGCACACTCCAGGGTGTGGTAGATCCTGGTGTGCAGCCCAGATCTCCTTTTTAAAACCTAAGTCCTTATTTCCCAGATGTCAAGAGTTGCATTCTAATTGCTCACAGCTAAGAACCTCCCTGGATATTGTTCTCAATTGATTTTGCTCAGTGGAGTTGTATTTCTTAAACTTATGTGCCTTTTCTGGGAGCAGCTCATACCCAGTGGGTTGCAGGCCCCTTGCCTATATTTTAATTAACTCCGAATGGCCAGCCCCAGGTTCAAGCTCTCCTAGGATCAGCTTAGGCTCTGTTACAACTGCATCAAATTTCACCATAAGGAAATAACCCTCTGCCCAATCTCATTCCTTCTGTCCTCACCTTATTTTGGATATATTCCTGAAAGTCCAAAACACATCATTCATCCAAATCTTTGCCTAAGAGTTTATACTGATTTAAAATAAAGTAAAATGTATACTGAGGAAGAATAGTATCTAGACTTATTGAGAACTGTGACATACAAGGTCTAGGCTAACCTGAATAACAGGTAATACAAAATGCCGATTAATCTTTTAAAAAATATGTTTTTCGATTTTAGAGAGAGGAAGAGAGAAGGGTAGAGAGATAGAAACATCAATGATGAGGATCATTGATAGGCTGCCTCCTACATGCCTCCTACTGGACATTGAGCCCACAACTTGTGCAGGGAATTAAACCGTGACCTCCTGGTTCATAGGTCGATGCTCAACCACAAAGCCATGCTGGCCAGGCCCGATCAATCTTAATATCACTGAAAGGAGTACAGTGCATTTTATCAGTTCCAGTGGTTCTTTAAATCCTGGCTCTTACAGGTGGTGGAGAGTGAGAAAGAGTTGTTTCTTTATGCAGCATAACTGACCTACGCAACAGACTTGTATGGTAAAAAGCTTAAGGACTTTGGCAGCAATCTCATACCACTGACTCATATGAGCACCCTGTCCACTAAAATGTTCCTTTGTTTTGTATTATAAACAAGTATTAGTCCAAAAAACAAAAACAAAATTAAAACCACATATACTGACATTGAGAAATGTGTTGATGTGTTTTAAAATACAAATACACGTGAATTGACATTTTCACCATAACCATCACAGTTTAAAAAAAAAGTCTTACATCAGGTATTAATTTCCTAATGCTGTCTAACATGTTACTACAAATTTAGCAACTTCAAACAATACCCATTTATCAGCCCACATTCCTGTAGGTCAGAAGTCCTGATGGCACAACTGAGTTCTCTGCACAGTTTCAAAAGGCCACCGACACATGTCATCCAGAATAGGCTCTTATCTGTGCACTCTGGGGAAGACTCCACTTCTGAGAACATTCAACTTGTTTGCCAACTCTAGTAACTGGAAGTGAAACACTGCTCCCATTCACTCTTCATAGTCTGAAAGACACCTGCATTCCTGGGCACGCGGTCCCCTCTGCCTTCAAAGCCTGCCATGGCCTGTCCATGCCTTTAAATTTCTCTTGGTTTTCTGTTTTAAAAACAGAAAACTCTGTTTTTAAAGGACTAGTGTGATTATATTAGGCACACCTAGATATTTTCCATTCTGTCTTATAGAGTAGCCAAATCATGAAGTAATATGTTATCATATTCACAAACCCTATCCACATTTAAAGGGAATAAGGTTATTCAAGGACAAGGAACATGGAGGACAACTCTTAGAATACAGCCTACCATATATCACATGTGTAAATGCATGTATACCTGACCTGATGCCCTCAAACAGAGGAAAAGTACAATATATATTCAGAGTTTTCTGCCAATTTTCATGTGGATAGAACAATAATGCATAGTATATCTTACAGCTCAAACTTATGGGAAAAAATAAATGTAGTTCATATCTACAGTATCTACTTTTACATTAAGTATTCCTGAAAATACCTAAACATGAATAAATGACTAGATAGAGTTTAACTTTCCTCCTTTGCAATGCTGAAAGGTACTGAAAAACCCAAAATTTCTCCAAAAGGAAGAGAGGAGAAATAATATTATACCTTTGGATATTTCTTTTGATATTTTTTTGTTGATGCATGCATATGTAAATATTATGGACAAAGTGCACTCATTATTCTAATCCAAGTATTTAATAATCTGGTAAAAATAAATAAAAATAAAACAGCTAAGTTAAGATGTAATGTACAACTTTCATTGGATAATCCATTAGTTCTAGTATATTGAAATAATATATGTAACATGCTTTCTAGAAAATTGCTTGATGCTATCTGTCATCTTCTACCAGTGTGCATCAGACTCTAGTTTGCCTTTATTGGCCTTTGATTGGGACATCAGTTTCTATAAATGTTTCTTCTTCCTCTCCTTTTCTATTAGAAAATGCTCTTGAAATTTCTGCATCTGTTGGATCTCACCTGAATTTGAGTAACAACTAAGAATAGCTTTCCTAAGCAGTTCATATGTTATATTTTATAAATCTGCAGTTCCTGAAAACTGCAAGAATTTTCTACCCTATGGGATATAACATTATATCAGTAGCTCTCTTATAATACTTAAAAACAATTCTGAGGTAGTATTAAGCATGATTTATCTTCATTGCTTTAATTATAAAATAATACATATTAATTTAAAGATTATGAAATTTTATTTTATTTTTTAAAATATATATTTTTTTATTTTTGATAGTATTACAGATATTTTCCATAGATTATGGAATTTTTAAATATCTACTTTGAGTGTTATATGCCTATTTTTAATGTGGTATATTCTCAATTCACTCCACTAAGTTCATTCATTATTTATTAATCAATTTTTTTTTGTTTATTATTCAACAAAGATTTACTGAATTATTAATTAATTATAAAGGAAAAAATTCTCATTTCTTTTAAGCATTTTTAAGGTAATTCAATATTGTATAAAATATTTCAAAATTAACTACAAATTGGAATAATTTAGTAATCATAGTGCATATGTCAGGTCTTTTATTGTCCATAGTCAGTAATATTTGGTGGTAAAATCTTCATTCAAAAATCTGGGTCTTAGTCCCAGATTAGCTCCTTCATAGCTAATTGACAATAAGCAAATAACCTAATCTAAGAGTCAGTTTTATTGTCAATTAAAAAATAATATTTTTTTAAAATGTTACACAAATATAGTCTGATGATGATAATGATCCATTCTTAAGTGAGCATTTTATCAGGAATAAAACAAACTATTTTTCCTGAAGTAATAAACCTTGATAAAGTTTCAAATAATACAGTCAGTACTCACAAATTTTGAACATCTGAATTATTTCATTTTATCTTGATCTGCAAGCTTATTTATGTGACAAAAATTGATGATAATAACATTCCTGTGTATGAATGACTGAAGAAAACCAGTCATACAACAGATGGTCGTAAGAAATGCTTCCAGAACATGTTGAAGCACACTTTGATCGATATGATAGAGTTGTCAATATTAGTGAAGCCCAGACATATTCCTGTGCGGCAAGCGTGAAAGGGTGTCTCAGTTGGAACAAAGTAGTCTTAGGAGGCAAAGAGACAGAATTATAATCAACAAATTATGCAAGTGGCAGCCTGTCTTTAAGCCTGAGTTGATATATATATATACAATCAATGTTGTAGAAACTTCAGTTTATTTATTTGGCCATTTGAATTACTGGACTGTTTTTACATTGGGTGAAATTTGGTGCCATAAAAGGAAATAGAAAACCTTCATTCACTGTTTAAAAAGTTAAAAAAATAAGTTATTTTGATATGCACTTGTTATCTTTCTGAATTGTTTCAATGTAGGAAGAATACATTTTTATCGTTTAATATTCAGCATATATAAAAATACTTAATAGTTATTGTATAGTTAAAAACAATATGAAATAATTCTTCAATTTATTCACGAATTCAACAATATTTTCTGAGCTACTACCATGTGCCAATCTATAGAGATAAAGTAGCAAAAAACACAGTTGGGTACTTGTTCTATTATTTTAATTAGAATGGCAGAAAAATAGGCAAGCAATTACTATGACTTATGATTACTGTGTCAAAGAAAGTAAAGCACTTGCTGAAACCGGTTTGGCTCAGTGGATAGAGTGTCGGCCTGCGGACTGAAAGGTCCCAGGTTCGATTCCGGTCAAGGGCATGTACCTGGGTTGCGGGCACATCCCCAGTAGGAGATGTGCAGGAGGCGGCTGATCGATGTTTCTCTCCCATCGATGTTTCTAACTCTCTATCTCTCTCTCCCTTCCTCTCTGTAAAAAATCAATAAAATATATTAAAAAAAAAAAAGAAAGTAAAGCACAATGTAGGACAAATAGTGGGAATATCTAACCCCATTAACAGTGTCTGGTGTGTTTTTCCAGGTGTCTCTCTTCCACTGTAGCTAGTCATCTTCCAAACCAACATTATCCTTTTAGTTAAATGTTTCTTAAACTGTGATAATAGCCTTCTTTTAAAACAAAGAAAAAATTATTTATTGGAAATAGAATTAAATAATTTTATTAAAATATCTTTTAAATATGCTCAGTCATCACACATAAAACAGTTATTGTTCTTGAAATTTACAGCATATTTTATAGTGATCATAAAACAACACAATTCCAATTACTGCCTTGGGTAGTGCCCGTCTATTGTTAAATTGCTTCTCACTATATGAATATGGAATTTACTGCTACAAGTTAGATTATAGAGTATGACCTGATTTACTGCTAAATGATTTCTCACACAAAATTTACCTCATAAGTCTTCAAACAAGCAAACAAACAAACAAACAAACAAAGAGCTCTCCACCATGGAGCTGCCTCAGCAAAGGAAGAACATAGAGAAGAACTGAGTTAGAATGTTACTGCTTTTTTGATAATAAACAAACATTTGGGAAACTAAGATGGTGGCATAGATAAACACCGGGAAATTGCTGCCTCCCACAACAACTGAAAATCACATCAAAAACACAAAACAGACATCATCCAGAACTTCAGGAAGGCTGGCTGAGTGTAAATTCTACAACTAGAAGGAAAGAAAAGCACACTGAGAGCCAGAGGAGCTGTGGAGGTGGAGTGCAGAGGTACAGGGGCCCGTGTGCACTGAAAGGGTCTGGCACCTGAGGATGCAGCTGTCTTTTTGAATCCCAAGGGAGACACAAGCTCCCGACGGCTCTGAAATCTGGTTCCGGGAAGTCGCTGGGGACCCAGAACTCATACTGGGAGAAACTGGTCTGTCTGGCAGCAGGCGATCTTGAGGGTGTCTTTCACTCAGAGGTGCTTGCAGCCATTGCCAGGACACTGGGACTCCTTAGGGCGGGGCTGAGGCTCCACCATAGCTTCTTGCTCCGCCCTTTGATTCCTTGAGACCCTGCCCAGCCCAGGCTGCGGCAGAGGCTTTTGCATATGAATGCCCCGGCCATTTGCAACCTGTAATTACCTAACTGCAGCCGGGCCAGATAGACCCGGAGCTTCCAAGAGAAGGCCCAAGGCCCCACAGCTGCTTGCATTGCTACACAGCTGAGCAGCATCAGGGCACTTCCAAACTCCAAAAAAAAAAGGAAGGGGAATCTGCAGTTCTCTTCGTAGTTCCTGCTGTGTAACCTCAGGCAGAGGCTAAATTAGCACCTCCTTAGATCCAAGAGCCACTGTACCCAATGGTCAGAGGGGGACCACCCAGATCACAACTCCTTAGATCCATAAGGGACACACTCAGGGTGCAGTCTCAGTGAGCACCAAAGCCCCACTGAAGCAAGTCTTGCCCCAGAAGGGTGTCTCCAGCACAGAAGTTATCCCACTGCAGACACAGCTGATTCTCACTGCCAATTGGCCTGGAGGTCAATTCCTCCCAGTGATCCTACAACAACCAAGGCATAGCTACAACAAGACTGTGCACAAAGCCCACAAGGGGGTGCACCAAGAGTGTCCACCTCAGGTAACTGGGGAGGCTGAGCCACTGAGCCCTACAGGACACCTAGCACACAAAACCACTCTACCAACACAGGGAAGCATAAAAAATGCGGAGACAAAGAAACAGGTCACAAATGGCAGAAACGGAGGAAAGCAAATGACTGGATATAGAGTTCAAGGCCACGTTTATAAGGTTTTTCAAGAATTTTATGGAAACCACCGAAAAATTTAATGAATCCCTCAATAAGTATAGTGAGACCATGGAGGACATGAAAAAGGACCAAGTAGAAATTAAGCATACACTGACTGAAATAAAGAATAATTTACAGAGATCCAACAGCAGACAAGAGGATCCCAAGAATCAAGTCAAAGATTTGAAATACAAAGAAACAAAAAATACCCAACCGAAAAAGAAAAAAGAAAAGAGATTCCAAAAATATGAAGATAGTGTAAGGAGCCTCTGGGACAACTTCAAGCATACCAACATCAGAATTATAGGGGTGCCAAAAGATGAGAGAGGGCAAGATATTGAAAACCTATTTGAAGAAATAATGACAGAAAACTTCCCCTACCTGGTGAAAGAAATAGACTTACAACTCCAGGAAGGGCAGATAACCCCAAACAAAAGGAATCCAAAGAGGACCACACCAAGACACATCATAATTAAAATGCCAAGAGCAAAAGACAAAGAGAGACTCTTAAAAGCAGCAAGAGGAAAACAGTTAGTTACCTACAAGGGAGTACCCATACAGCTGTCAGCTGATTTCTCAACAGAAACTATGCAGGCCAGAAGAGAGTGGCAAGAAATATTCAAAGTGATGAATAGCAAGAACCTGCAACCAAGATTACTTTATCCAGCAAAGCTATCATTCAGAATAGAAGGTCAGATAAAGAGCTTCACGGATAAGAAAAAGCTAAAGGAGTTCATCACCACCAAACCAGCATTATATGAAATGCTGAAAGGTATTCTTTAAGAAGAGGAAGAAGAAAAAGGAACTCTTACCATTTGCCACAGCATGGATGGAACTGGAGAGCGGATAAATACCACATGATCTCACTCATTTGTGGAATATAATGAACAACATAAACTGATGAACAAGGACTGATCCAGAGATGGAGAGGCATTGATTGGACTGTCGGGCTTTGGAGGGAAGGTAGGGGAGGGTGGGGGTAAGGGGGAAAGATCAACCAAATGACTTACATACAGGCATATAGGCCAAACCAATGGACACGGACAACGGGGGGTGGGGAGTGAGGGTATGAGCGGGGGGGGGGGGGGTAGAGGGTAACGTGGGGACAAGGACACATATGTAATATCTTAATCAATAAAAAATATATTAACAAAGAAAAAATAAACAAACATTTGAATAAGGTAATTGTATTAAATGAGATATAAGAAATACACAAAGCAAAAGAAGAATGAGAGTATATTTAGAAATAACTTTAAAATTATTGTATTTCATTTGTTTCTCAGAGATATAAATGAAGAACGTGAGTCCATTAATTAGAGATTATCATACAATAAGAAACTATTGGAGATTTTGGAAATTAAAACTAAAACTGTTCAAATTAAAAATGAAAGTAAAAACAAAAGTTCAGAAAATGAAGTTAATGCAAGACTAAACAAAACTGAAGAGCTAATTACCATGGTAAAATATTGTTCTGCAAAATTATCAGAGAACAGAATTAAACTTTAAACATAGAAAGGGGTATACAATCCTTTGAAGTCACATCCACAAATACACACGTATCACACAGGATTGTTAAAGTTCTAAAGTAAAACCCAACAATTCTCAACAATGCCTGGGAACACGGGTGGAATAGGAGCTTTGTATGCAATACTTTTATTATGAAAGAAAATACAATCCTATGTAACTTATGCAATTTAAAGTCATTTTAAATATCACATGATCTCACTTATCTGTAGGATCTAATGAACAAAATGAATTGACCAAAAAAATAAGACCCAAAGCATGGAGGCATGGAACAGACTGACCTACTTCGCTATGGGGTTGGGGGATGAGAAAAGATAGACCAAAGAACTTATATGCTAACTAGTAGCCCTGTGCACAAATCCGTGCGCCAGTAGGTCACTGCCACCCTCCTGTAGCTCTCTGCCCACTGCCCTGCCCTCCTGTAGCTCCCCACCCCCCCCCCACATTCCCCTCATAGCTTGTTGCCCTGCCTTCTCCTATAGCTCTCCGCCTCCTGCTTGCTTGCTGCGCTGCCCCATCCCGTAGCTCTCTGCTGCCCGCTTGTAGCCAGTAGGTCATTGCCGCCCTCCTGTAGCTCCCCCGAGCCCTCTTCCCCCTGCATCCCCCCATAACTTGCTGATTGCCCCCTTCTGTAGGTCTCTGCAGCCCACTTGTACCTCACTGGCCCAACCTCATGCTGATCTGTGATAGTCATGAGGCACACCTCAGGGCGTAATGGCTAATTAGCATATTCCTCTCTTATCTTATATAATAAAAGGGTAATATGCAAACTGACCCTAACAGCAGAATGACTGGGAATGACTGGTCACTATGACACAAACTGACCACCAGGGGGCAGACGCTCAATGCAGGAGCTGCCCCCTGATGGTCAGTGTGCTCCCACAGGCGGAACTCTGCTCAGCCACAAGCCAGGCTGACGGCTGCCAGTACAGAGGTGGTGGTGGGAGCCTCTCCTGCCTCCTCAGCAGTGCTAAGGATGTCCGACTGCAGCTTAGGTCTGCTCCCCGCTGGCAAGCGGACATCCCCTGAGGGCTGCCGGGCTGCCAGAGGGATGTCTGACTGCCAGCTTGGGCCCGATCCCCCAGGGAGTGGGCTTAAGCCAGCAGGTGGACATCTTCTGAGGGGTCCCAGACTGCAAGAGGGCACAGGCCGAGCTGAGGGACCCCCCCAAGTGCACAAATTTTTGTGCACCGGGCCTCTAGTCCTATATAATAAAAATCTAATATGCTAAGTGTCTGGTAGTACACTCGTAATTTCAACCAATCAAAGCATAATATGCTAATGATATGCTAAGGATGCTCAACTGCTTGCTATGATGTGCACTGACCACCAGGGGGCAGACAGTTGACCAGTCGACCAGTTGCTAGGATGTGCACTGACTACCAGGGGACAGACGCTCCAACTGGTAGGTTAGCTTGCTGTTGGGGTCTGGCTAATCGGGACTGAGGGAGACAGGCTGGACACACCCTGGAGCCCTCCCATATTCCTTCCCTGGCCAGCCAACCTCTCATGCACCTGTGGGGTCCCTTGGCCTGGCCTGTGCCCTCTCGCAACAGAGAGCCTGTTTCAGCCCCATCCAGCTCAATGCAGGAGCTGGCCCCTGGTGGTCAGTGCTCTCTCACACGGGAAGCGCCCGTCAGCCAGAAGCCGGGCTCATGGCTGGTGAGTGCAGCGGTGGTGGTGAGAGCCTGTCTTGCCTCTGTGGCAGTGCTAAGGATGTCTGACTGCTGGCTTAGTCCCTCTCCCTGTCAGTCGGACATCTCCCATGGGCTCCTGAAACTGTGGGAGGACGCAGGCTGGGCTGAGGCACCCTCCTCCGAGTGCACAAATTTTGTGCACCGGGCCTCTAGTTATATAGGATATGCATAGCCCATGACATGGGCAATAGGATAGTGGAGACCTGGGGTGGGTAAGTGCTGGTAGGGGGCAGAATGGGAGATATCTGTAATATTATCAACAATAAAAAATATTAAAAAATTAAATAAATAAAAAAAGCATTAGGAGTGGTAAAAAATGTCAATTTTAAAGGATATTAAATAATGAATTTATCTGAAAGTAAAGGAGTGAAAAGCAATATAAAAATACACCTGGTATATAACTTAGTAACCAATTCATTTAAATAACCTTAGCTGGAATTCAAATCTAAAAGGAAACATTGTTATAGTTAATTATTCTTTGCTAGTTTAAGCAAGTATAGGAAAGGGGAGGAGTGGCAGAAGGAAGGAGTGAGAAAGATTTTTCTATTTAAGCCACTCTAACAAGTTACTTAGAGTCCCAAAGCTTTCTTAGTTCAGATTCTCAAAAGTGTCATCGTTTTAAATTCATTTCAGTAACAAAACAGTAATGTAATGAGCCAATTTCTGAAATGATTAACTGCTAACAGTTAAAATACAATTTTCTTCTTGGTGTGATGACATAACTGAACATTAGTTATAAATGTCTTCCAATAACTTAACAAATGCACTTAGTAGCCTACACAGCATTTATCATCTAAACTAAACTCAGCTTTAGAACATAAAAGTTACATGTGTTTTGTTCTCTTTTTGTGTAGCTTAATACTTATTTAGATTAATGGATTAAGTGGGAACTGTTATATGATTATAGTAAATCATCAAGTGCTTTGTTATAATATAAAAACCTAAAACCTTTAATGTTTGCAACCCATATGATTATGATATCATTGCAATTAGCTGAGTATAATTATGAGAAATCATCTGAAGAATCTCAAGCCAGGGTCATCCTACAAAATTCATTTCCGGGCCCTAACCGGTTTGGCTCAGTAGATAAAGCATCAGCCTGCAGACTGAAAGGTCCCGGTTCGATTCTGGTCAAAGGCATACGCCAGCTTGCAGGCTCAAACCCCAGTAGGGGGCGTGCAGGAGGCAGCCAATCAATGATTCTCTCTCATCATAAATGTTTCTATCTCTCCCTTCGCTTCATCTCTGAATAAAATAAAATTATTAAACAAACAAACAAACTCAACAAAATTTATGTCCGTTACTCTTCCAAAACTGTTAAGGTCAGCAAAGAAAAAGAAATACTGAATACGTGTTGCAAATTTGAGAAAACTCAGGAGATATGATGACAAAATGCAACTTGATATCCTAGAATCTAGGACCTAGATTAATGATGGAATTTAAAAAGTATGCTACAGAGAAGTACTTGTAACAGCCATTTTTTAAAAAGTATATTTTATTGATTTTTTACAGAGAGGAAGGAGAGGGATAGAGAGTTAGAAACATTGATGAGAAACATTGATCGGCTGCCTCCTGCACACCCTTTGCTGGGATGTGCCTGCAACCCAGGTACATGCCCTTGACTGGAATCGAACCTGGGACCCTTCAGTCCACAGGCCGACGCTCTACCCACTGAGCCAAACCAGTTAGGTTGTAACAGCCATTTTTAATTTTTATTTATTGTTGACACTATTACCGATGTCCCCCATTTTCCCACTCTTTACCCCGTCTACTCAGCCTGCATGTATTTTTTTTCTAATATGCTAAATTCGAGTTCTAAATGATGGACTAGATATTGGGGAATCCATTTATTTTTGTAATGATGTTTGCATTGATGTGAATAGAATCACTACATTTGCTGACATGAAGAGTTATATCTTATTATTTTCCTCAATTTCCTGTAACTTTACTTACATAATTTGATTTAATAGGAAAGATTAGTATGGACACATTTGAAATATCTCAGATAATTTAGAGTAAGAACTGGTGCCAAAATAACCTGAAAATAACTTTATTGCTAGTAGAGTACACACATAAATTGTAAGTGATCAATAAAAAAAATTATAAGTAGAATAAGTTAATTCTACTGAATGCTATTGAAATGGTATTAATATTCCAAGTTTTGGAACATTCCAAATTCCTGTATATATATTTTTAAATTATTTATGGATTTGAGAAAGAGAGAGAGAGAGGTTTATTGCTCCACTTATTCATGCATTCATTGGTTGATTCCTGTATATGCCCTGTTGGGGGATCAAACCTGTAACCTTGGCACATAGGGACAATTTTCTAACCAACTGAACTACCCAGCCAGTGACCAAATAAATATAATTCAGAAGTTGTTCACAGTAGTCTAAAAGAAATTAAATATATTTCATCATGTGTTAAGAAATAAATTGCACTGAACTTTAAAAATGTGTAAAATACAAAAATTAAGGATGGCAAATTAATATTTAAAATGTTTGTGGCCAGTTGGGAACAGTCAGGTGATTGAAAACTCATCAAATATTATAGCATATCTAACTTTATGCAATTTTATAAGGGAAAAGGAAAATTATGATTTTGTATTGAGCTCCAAATTACAGGCAGATTACAATTAATATGTCAATATTAATATTATCTATTAATATATGCCTGGGGTTTTTCTTTTGGATTTTAGAGTAAAAACTTAAAAATAACCTGGACTACAAAAATTAGCATTAGTTATTTATCTGTTAAACTAGGGGCCCGGTGCACGAAATTCGTGCACTGGGTGTGTGTGTGGGGGGGAGTGTCCCTCAGCCCAGCCTGCCCCCTCTCACATACTGGGAGCCCTCAGGCGTTGACCCCCATCACCCTCCAATCGCAGGATCGGCCCCTTGCCCAGGCCTGACGCCTCTGACAGAGGTGTCAGGCCTGGGCAGGGGACCCTCATTTCCCCCCATCACTGTTCTGCCCCCAGCCCAGGCCTGATGCCTCAGCCAGAGGCGTAGACCCCCATCACCCTCTGATCACCTGATCGGCCCCTTGTCCAGGCCTGAGGCCTCTGGCCCAGTAATCATGCCTGGGCAGGGGACCCCCATCTCCCTCTGATCACTTGCTCCACCCCCCGCCCAAGCCTGACGCCTCTGGCCCAGGCTTCAGGCCTGGACAAGGGGACCATCATATCCCCCCAATCCCCGGCTCAGCCCCCCGCCCAGGCCTGATGCCTCGGCCAGAGGAGTTGACCCTCATCACCCTCCCATCACCAATCACCGGATCGGCCCCTTGACCAGGCCTGAGGCCTCCGACAGAAGTGTCAGGCCTGGGCAGGGGACCCCCAGCTCCTGCGGTTGCAGGCTCCGCCCCTGCCCAGGCCTAACGCCTCTGGCTGAGGCGTCCGGCCTGGGCAGCGGGGACCCGCAGCTGCAGCGGCCCTGCGATCGTGGGCTCCGCTTTAGGCCCAGGCAAGGGACCCCTAGCTCCCGGGACTGCCAGCTTCGACCGTGTCCAGCTTCCATCGCTGGCTCCACCCCTACTTCCTGCTATCACTGGCCAGGGCGGCAAAGGCGCCTGATTCTCTGATCATGGCTGGGGGGCAGGGCAAAGGCATGGCTGGGTTTCTGATCACTGTCAGTGGCAGGGGGCTTCTTCCTGCTTTCCCTTTCGCCTCCCTGCATTGTGCCTACATATGCAAATTAACCGCCATCTTGTTGGCAGTTAACTGCCAATCTTAGTTGTCAGTTAACTGCCAATCTTAGTTGTCAGTTAACTGCCAATCATAGTTGGCAGTTAATTTGCATATAGCCCTGACTAGCCAATGAAAAAGGTATCGTCGTACGCCAATTACCATTTTTCTCTTTTATTAGTGTAGATTGGTGTGCTCTTCTTAGTTTAAAATTAATTTTTTGAAAAACAGAAATAAGTTACTCTAAATTAATGCTCACAAATATAGCAAGCTGGTGAGATTCACAAAGCAATAAGTAAAGCTACAAATGCTAATGATGATAAAGAAGAGAAAGTATAATTGCATGTTTGCGGCTTATAAAATATGACAAACCATAAGATGATCATGGCAGCACAGAAAAGAAGAGGTCAAACCAGACTTATGATGAAAAGAATGTTTATTTCCTTCTCTTACTTGATACGCTGACATTTTCTCCAACTTATTAAATATATCAACTTTAGGGCATAAACCTATAAGCTCTATTCATGTTCTGTGTGATAAAAAATTTGGACTGCAATATGTTGAACATAGAATATAAAATATAAAATGATTCATTTATATAGTGGTAAATCAAATTTAACAAATTAGCTGAAAGAGAAATTCTATTATTTGAAATAATCTGCATGTTGATATAGATAAATACACTGCTATTAGGAAATAACTGATTATATTTGAATGCATTAACATTTCTTCTTGGAAAGTTTGTCTAATATTCTTGCCAAAACAGGTTGTGATTTTGTTTTGAATAACCATAAAGCTGAGATTTGCTTCTGATATATTTATGTATCATTTTATTTTAAGGTTAACAATTTGAAGTGTACTAGTATTAAAGTTCACTTAAGGTAATTTAAAGCAATATCATCATCTGCATACAGAAAAGCATAGTTTATTTTATTTCTAAGTATCATTGATTACAAAGAAAGGCAAATTACATTTACATCACGAAATTTTGAGGTCTTTGATGGAATAATATTATGTTATTATTTTTGTATTTCTAATCACTAGCCAAGATCTTGACATACTACAAAAATTTAAAATAATTGGTGGATTAGATGGATGAATGTAGAGAAATAGCTTGGGAAATATTTAGATTTTTCTGGCTTAAAATATTATATTAAATAAGAAAAACACAGGATTTGGCAATCTAACCATATATTTTCAATATGAAGTGCATTGATCTCTTTTCTGGAATGAGTATAGTTAATGAAATTTTGGTCCTTATTCTTCATGTATTGAAACCTAAAAGGTTTGGAAGATTAATTAAATAGAAAACGAACCCTTCTAGTAGATTTGAGGACAAGTTAACAGGAATCTGGAACTCCAGGGACAAAGCACCTGTCAGGTTGTCATGAATTAATATCCGGATTTCACTTTAGAAGATAAAAAAGGTATGGTGTACTAAGGCAAAAGTAAGCCCTACATCATTGCTTCTATACTGTTTAGTTTGTTCTTGCTAAGGAAAGGCAAAGATAGCTGACAGATGTGAACAGCTCTCGGAAGGGAACGAAGATGTTTTATAGATTATTTTTTGTAGGACTATAAAGAAAAACAGTAAATGTCAGCTCACACCCACAGTATATGTGAGAGTGGTCAAACCAATACATGATGCTGATGTACAAAGGACAGCACCCAAAGATCAATTTGGGTAAAACCTCTCCCTGGAATCAATGAAGACAACACCCCTATTTTACCTCCTGGTGATACATAATTTTCCCTCTAGTTATAAGTCCCACTGGGAAGGAAAATAGTATACAAAGATAATTGCCTTTTAAAGGAGATTAACTGGGAATTGACTGAGTTTAAATCCTGATATAACTGATAAACTACATAAAATAGACTATTTTTTATACTGAAAAATGTTGACTTGACAGGGAAAGGTTAAACTGCTCCTCACCCAAAATGATTTACCAGATATGGATTGAAATTAGTTCTTATGAGCTAATAGAGATCAGTAAGAGGACTAACAAATAAAATTGCATGTCTACAATTATGAATAAGATGAATGTTTTAAAATCTCTAATATGGTAACTAACACTAAGTGAGTGTTCATTCTGTTACATGCATTACCTAAAAACAAACAAAAACCAAATAAGGAAATTTACATGTAACAAATAATTTAATTCTTACTAACTCTACAAAAGAAAAATAATTTTTATTACCATTTTAACAATGAACCAGATATGGCTAAGTAAATGTCCCATAATCGTATACGTTCCAGATATTAAGTTGAAAATTTAAAGTATTCTAAATTATGAACTGTGCTATTTAAATTTTATGGTAAAAGTAGTGAATCTTTATTAATTTTGTGCAAATAAAACATAGGTATATTCACAAAATATAATTTGGATATGTTTTCATAATGTTTATTCAAGCTTTTACCCAGCATCATTTTATCCCATAATTATTCTAACAAATAAATATGTAGCAAGAATGATGTAAGAGTTTCTTCCAATATAGGGTTGCCAAATAAAAGACAGAACATGTACTTAAGTTTGATAAACTATGATTTTTTTGCCTAAGCATGTCCCAAATATTGGATATTTCATACAGATACTAAAAATTTATTACTTACTCACCTGAAATTTACATTAAGTGGATGTCATATTTTACATAGAAATCTGGTAACCCTAATCAAATTGAATCTTGGGTAAGTAGACCTAAACATTTTATTTGTGTAAAAGATAATAATACTTAATATTATGCCAGATACTGTGTTAAGAGCTTTTACGTTTCTGAACTTGTTTCCTCCTCACACTAGGCCTATTATGGAGTGATTACCACTTTGGTCTCTAATTTCCCTTGTGAGAAACTGATTATTTATAGAAGTCAAGTGAATTCCCCAAGGAATGCAAGCAGTAAATGTTTACCAAGTCAATTGCAATGTGATCATGGACTTATAACCGGACTGTAGATATTCAGATCACATATTAATGACCACAAACTTTTGTAATGTTATCATGCCTCTCTATTCACACCTAACTATAGACACAGGTGTGAATCATGCTATGTGTGAAGAATGTCGCTGCTAACCCATAAACTCATGGATAATAATGATAACTAGCTGCTAGTGCTATAAGAAAGAGATAGTTAGAAGCTGGACTGGTGCTAATAGACCTTTGTTGTTGCAAGGAGCTGTCTTGGCACCCATAACTAAGCAATGACAGTCACCTATTGAACATAAACACTTTCCAAAGTCACCGATCAGACCAGGTCACTCTTTGACTATGACGAAGTAATACTAAAGCAGCATGACTCTATAATCGTTTCTGAATGGAGACAACAACAAAGCCACTATGTAAACCACACAGATTATCAGATGACTACCCTTTCAGTTGCCGTGAGTGACAGCTACTTCTTTACCCATTCTGAACAATCTGATGGCAAGAGTGAGAGAGAAAGAGAGAGGGCTTTATCCCCTGGCTTCTTTTGCCTTTTTTGTTATTAAAAAAATTATTTGGTCAATGTTTGTCTGAGAAGTACTAATTGCCCCGTACTTCTAGGAAAAATTTATGTGATTATTGCCCATTCCCTTGAGTAACTTTATAGCTCACCTGACATATGACCTATATTCTGATACTAGAAGTAGAGATTCTTGAGTCTCGCTGGACTGGAAAATCATGACTCTGTCAGCTCTGGCTAAGTTCTACAAGGAGAACAGAGATGCCTCCCCTCAGCCCAGAGTATTCTGAATGCTACTAAGGATCAGAAATTACATCAAGATGGCAATAGGTGATGCTTTTCGATGAGCAGGATGAAGAGACTGGAGGCACCAAATTAATCAAGGGAGTATTATGATTGGGATACAGTCTTTCCCTGGCAACACTCAGATTAATTAGCACTCTCCTATAGGTTTTAGCTCTCTTCTAAGAATATGAGAGTAACATGTGCACACATATTTCATGATAGAATAAGTGAAAATTCAATCCTTCAAAGAAGTGGCCAGTTGCAATATCTTAAAATAACTAAGGTGAGATGGCAACCCAAGCTATGGCCAGCAGCTGAAGGTAATTCTAAATTTGTAGTTGATATTCATCATTTCTCTACTGAACCAAAAATTTAGATTTTCCTTATGCTTAGATGTCATTTCAAATGGTATCATTTGCTTGCCTGTGGGCACTGAGCCTTTGAAGCTATACTGTTCTCAGGCAATGAATGCTGTAATTCATTATTCATAATTAGAACAACATGAAAGCACCAAGACACACCCCATCTAATCCCCTCAGTTTCATATAAAATCTTGCCCTGTCCATTATTTAGTAACTAATCTAGTTTTTCATGGAAACCAGAATAAATTTTTGTGTCCACACACTGACATACCTGATGGCATGCAGAATCCAAAGTTTTCAGTTTAGCATCACAGCTTAACTTCCACATGAGTGAAGTCCTTTTCCATGGACAGAAATGCCCTGCACTCCTCAAGGGATCAAGAAATTTAATCTGCCAAGGTCTTAGGTTTCTAGGATGGGGAACAAAATATTCAGAAGTAGGTCCCTGGGCATAATAATATAAGGAACAAAACTTCCCTTATTCCCTTAATTTCTTGACCTCATGTATATATTGTGGCATGTGAAACACAACACTATGCATTCACTGATAATTCAGGACATACATTGGAATTTGTAGGACAGCACCTGAATTTTCAAGGTGCATTCCCTTTAATGAGCCATCATACAGGCCCAGGTTTAATAGTCTTGCTGCCCTTCAGTAATGCGATATGTGGTAAGATCAGTGAACCACAAAATTGTGATCCCACTATTGTTTATTCTTTTTTTAAAAAAATATATTTTATTGATTTTTTACAGAGAGAAAGGGAGAGAGATAGTCAGAAACATCGATGAGAGAGAAACATCGATCAGCTGCCTCCTGCACATCCCCCACTGGGGATGTGCCCGCAACCCAGGTACATGCCCTTAACTGGAATCGAACCTGGGACCCCCCAGTCCGCAGGCTGATGCTCTATCCACTGAGCCAAACCGGTTTTGGCAATTGTTTATTCTTTATGATAAAACTAGAGGCCTGGTGCATGAATTCGTGAATGGGTGGGGCCCCTCTGGGTGGCCTGTGGGGATTGGGCCAAAACCCGCAGTCCAATGCCGCCTGAAGCTCCTGCAGCTCTTACCTGCCACTCCCGCTCATCCTGGCCCCACTGTACCTGCCACAGGCTCCCACCCAATCAGGCCCAATCAGGAGAGGCTTGTGCCACCATAGCAGTGCTCACCAGCCATGAGCCCTGTGTCTGGTGCCCTCTTGAGGGGAGTGGCCTGCAGGATCAAGCCAAAACCAGCTCCCCCAGATCCCCCAAGGGGTTCTGGATTGCGAGAGGGCGCAGGTCAGGCTGAGGAACCCCACCGGTGCATGATCAGGGCCAGGGAGGGACTGTGGGAGGACTTCAGGGCATGTATGGTCCATCTAGCTCAGTCCCAATTGGCTGGACCCAAGCAGCAAGCTAACCTACTGGTCAGAGCATCTGCCCCCTGGTGGTCAATGCATGTCATAGTGAGCGGTTGAGCAGCCTTAACATATCCTTAGCATATTACACTTTATTGGTTGAACAATTGACCAGCCACTGGACAATCGGACACTTAGCATATTAGGCTTTTATTATATAGGACTAGAGGCCCAGTCCATGAAAATTTGTGCACTGGAGGGGATCCCTCAGACCAGCCTGCCCCTTCTCACAATCCCGGAGCCCTCAGGGGATGTTCTACTGACCCTCTGGCCTCCCTCTGTGGGAGGCGACCTGCTGATCAGGGGAAGGCACTGCCCTCATCATCCCCTTCCTGCTGCTGCCTCTGGCCTCCCTCTGTGGGAGGCGACCCAGCCAATCATAGGAAGGCAATGCCCCCATCACACCTCTGCTGCAGCCACTGCCGGCCGCCGCTGCCTGAGCCTGGGCCCTCGCAACCACCGCAACCACCGTGGCTTGCCTGAGCCTCAGGCAGCTGCCGCGGCTTTGTCTGGAAGGACGTCCAGAAGACATTCGCTCTAATTAGCATATCACCCTTTTATTAGCATAGATTAGCCTTTAGATCTGAATAAGGCATTCCGTAAATTCTCAGATTGTGTTGCTTGAGAAGGCTTTCTGATACCTAGGAATAAACTTAATAAAGAATGTGAAAGAACTATATACCGAAATTACAAAACATTATTAAAAGAGATTGAAAAAGACACAAAAAAAATGGAAAAATATCCCATGCTCATGGATTGGGAGAACCAACATAGTTAAAATGGCCCTTTTACCCAAAGCAATATACAAATTTAATGCAATCCCCATCAAAATCCCAATGTCATTTTTTAAAGAAATAGAACGAGAAATCGTCAGATTTGTATGGAACCACAAAAGACCCAGAATAGCCAAAACAATCCTAAAAAGAAAAGAACAAGGCTGGAGGTATTGCACTACCCGACTTCAAAATATACTACAGAGCTACGATAATCAAAACAGCATGGTATTGGCAGAGAAACAGATACACAGATCAATGGAACAGAATAGAGAGCCCAGCTATAAAACCACACCTATATGGACAGATAATGTTCGACAAAGGAACCAGAAATGCACATTGGAATAAAGATAGCCTCTTCAATAAATGGTGCTGGGAACACTGGCAAGCCACATGCAAGCGAATGAAACTGTACTGCAGTTTGTCCCCATGTACAAAAATTAATTCAAAATGGATCAAAGACTTACGTAGACATATTGACGGGCAGAGCAATCTACTTCCTGTTCCATTCAAATTGGATGGAAAAGGGGCCTAATGCATGATTTAATATTGACTTCTCACTAGAGAGTAAATTAATGACCTGAGAGTCTGAGCCCCATTTTTCTATATCTGCTTAAGGCTAGTTTCAAATGTACCACTTCCATAGTGTAGTGGATTTTCACATGCTTTCCTAAAATTATGAATCAGTGGCTGCAATAACACCCAGCGCCATAGTGGAAAGCTATGCTTACACAGTCAATGTGTTTCCTGTGATCAAACACACATTCTCTACCGTTTTTATCCTATTAACTGTTCCTATAGAGGAAGTTTGTTTTGTGCCATTGAGGGCATGGTTTTGTCTCAGCACACTAGGAACCTGAGACACTACTCTCTTAATGGGCTGTCACACAACTTGCACTTCAACAACGCACATCTGTCTCACCTTGGTTCTGCAGGGCCCATGGTGCTAAAGCAAAACAGCCTGTTCTGCATCCTGTTCTTACCAAAGAGATCTTCTTACTTTGAGGCACATTCTGAACTAACAGAATTTCTAGTCACTTATTAAATCACATATGATATATACTGCCTCCAAAATCCAGTGAGGTGAATCAAATGTCTATTTCTCACTGGTATAAGTCAGTTTTTAGGGAGTGGAAGGAGCTTTATGTTAGAATGTTCAACATTATCCAATATTTAATCCTTTAAAATCTTCACCAATATTTAATCCTTTTAAACATCTGAGAAATCATCTTGACACTCTGGCAAGCATGATGTTTTACTAGAGAATTCAAGGTCCTTGCCACTTCCTACTCATCAGTTAAAATATAGCATAATGTCATTATCACAGAATATCAGAATGATTAAGAACCCTACAGAATATATTATATCCAAGAACAGAAGAGGAGGCAGAATATTACAACAGGACATTGAAGATGCACTACTAAATTTGTCTTGTAAAGATGATTTTTAAAAATCCTTCTTGTTAAAGCGTATCAAGGAAAAAAAAAACATTTTCCAAACTAAAAGCTACATACAAAATGTCAGAGGATGTATTGACCTGCTGCAGATAAAATATAACATCTGGTACAATAACATTTTTGTCTCTTCGATGATTAATGTTGTTGTACCCTTCTGTTTTCTGTAGAGTGGATTAAAAGGAGCAATGATGAGTACAAGTCTCTGCATCTTTAAGATTCTTGATTTTGATGTTTTCTATGTAAATCTTTCTAGAATGCGCTTTTGCTTTGGATATACTGTCTCGGCCAGAGGATCAGTAGTTTGAGAGGCTTTCTTCTAGGACTTCCTAACACAAAGGTTCAATATGGAAACCAATGTAAAGCTCCTCCACATGCTAAGTATATGTATGGACTAGAAAATAAACATAGAGTGTCCAAGGACACCTTAGATAGTCTCCTATGTGATAAACTCAGTCAAAAACCATTTATTAGCTGGTGTTTATATGCCAACTCAGGATTTCCATTTAAATATTTAGTTTTCTTAAATTTAACACATGAAAAACTGACCACCTTATATTTCATGAAAATGGCATCATTGGCGTCTTCCACTCTAAACTATTGATAAATCAACCCTTTCTATTGTTCCAGAAAATATCTCGCTGTTAAACTTCACTACACTTTGCTAGGAGTAAAGCGAACAAGGCGGAATCAAATAAAAGTTGAAGTCACTGAAATAGGAAATAGCATGGAACCAGGTTTGTTGTGTAGTCTATAGGGCAGTCTAATAACTAGCATGAAACGTGATGTGAAGACAGTATATAATTACAAGCACAGGAGAGATATGATCTGCTTTAAATTTTAAGGGGATTAAAATAGCTGCATTAAGAAGAAATAAAATGGGAGAAACCCAGAAGAAGAGATACTCTAAGAGGATTATCACAAAATTACAGGATAAAAATGATTTTGTGTTGGTGCAGAATTGTAGTATTGAAGGTAACAGGTAGTATTTAGATATATTAAGATATTTTTCAACTACTCTTCTTAGTTTCTATATTATCACATATCATCAACAATATTTTAAGAGGAATGATATATAAATAATTTGGTTATGTTTTTATTTCCCTAAATTTTTATAAAAATCATTATCAGTATAACCATAATTTATATACACTTTATTTGTTTACATCCCTGAAATCAAAAGCTGGAATGGTATAAATGGCACAATCTAATGTTTTTAGTTTGTGTGTAATAGGAACCTTATCAATTACATGTCCAGATGCACTTATTTTTACTGTTGACTTATTAAATGTCATTTTAACTTAGAGGTTAATGCTTTTGAACTCTAGAAATGTGAGTTCATTGATACAAAATGGCTGACCTTGTGTAACGTCAAAGATGTCTGCATGCCTAAGTTATTTTTCAGCTTCTTCGCAGAAATCTTTTTAAAGTTATTAATGCCATTGATACAAAATTAGTTTAAAGTTCATTGTAATTAAGTAGTTATTTTTTTTCTGTTTAGGTGTGTTTACTGTATGATAGAAAGCTGTTTCAGATACTTGGATTATAGTCAGAGAGCTACTGAAAAAATTTCTAGTTCCTTTGAAACACACTAAAAGGTACATGTTTATTTACTTATTTTTGCATCATACTTGGAATCTCTATGTGATTTTTAAAAATACATTTTTATTGATTTTTACAGGTAGAAGAAGGGAGAGGGAGAGAGAAACATCTGGGAGAGAGAAACATCATTGATCACTGCCTCTTTTATGCCCCCTACTGGGGACCAAGCCCACAACCCTGGGCATGTGCCCTGACCTAGAATAGATCCAGTGACCTCTTGGTTCATGGGTTGGTGCTCAACCACTGAGTTACACTGGCTGGGCTCCATATCATTTTGATAACTTTAAATTTTCACTGGTTTTGTTCTAGTGTGTGTGTGTGTGTGCGTGTGTGTGTAAGTATAAAAAATCATATATAAATATGCTTCTGCAAAATTCTCATTTTGCTATTTGTTCCTGCCTGCTAGTCATATAATACTCTTTCCAGATGAGATTGTCATTTAAATAGTCCAGTAGAAAATCTTATATGAACTTTCCAGATCTGCTGAAGAAAGCCTCTTATAATAGAGGTGACTTAAATTAGTGCTAATTTAGAGCACTTTTGAGAATATTTGCCTGTCAGCTATTTTGCCCACAAACGATTTTTAAGTCCAGCAACAATACACACGGAATGATTAAAGTGACTGAGAAGCAGAAGCACAAATGCAATTCTCATTAGAGGATATTTCCTTTTCAGCTGTGACTGTATAGGTTAGTTGTTTTTTTAAAAATATATTTTATTGATTTTTTACAGAGAGGAAGGGAGAAGGATAGAGAGTAAGAAACATCGATGAGAGAGAAACATCGATTAGCTGCCTCCTGCACACCCCCTACTGGGGATGTGCCTGCAACCAAGGTCCATGACCTTGACTGGAATCGAACCCAGGACTCTTCAGTCCGCAGGCCGATGCTCTATTCATTGAGCCAAACCGGTTAGGGCTAGATTAGATTTTTGAAATAATAATAACTCTTATTAAATATACTGACTGGGTAGGACAAAATGACTGGATTACCACCTAGACTCAAATAATAATTGTGTATCTCTCTGATAAAAATGATATATTTTATACACCATAAATGAAAGCATAGATATTCATATTTTTCTGTTAATTTATTATTGAATTTTTAAGAGGAAGAAATGGTTTCTTACTTATTTTCTTAACCACCTTGGATGTTTTTAACTGAGGTGAGATTCACATAACATACAATGAACCATTTAAAGTGGACAATTCAGTGGCATGTAGGACATTCATAGTGTTATGTGATCATCATGTCTCTGTAACTTCAAGACATTCTCATCACTCCAGAAGAACATCCAGGATTATTAAGTAATCTTCAATGTGACTTTCTATATCATAAACTGAAACAGCTATCTCTTTTGAATATTTTAATCAGCATTGTCATTTGTAAGAAATGGAGAATATCCATTAGTCAGGATGGACTCTATTTTTTGTTCCAGAATATAGAATAGAGATATTCCTGAAGCTAAGGAAAAGCTTTGACTTTTGACAATGGTGAATCTATGAATTTCTCATCTATCTGTGTTGCTTCTTTCTCTGTGCAGAAAAATTGCCCCTTCGATGTTCATATGCAGCAATTTTTTCACCCTTGAATTACAGATCCTTAAAGTTTTTGAAATTTTCATACCATAAACTCTATTTGGATTAAGAAGGAATTTCAAATTGTGATAGTCCTATTTAGAAAAACTAGGTTGAGATACAGAGGCATCCTATATAATAAAAGAGAAACATGCAAATTGAATGTCCCTCCACCATGCTCACCAGACAATCAGGAGTGATTATGTAAATTAACCTGACAATGATGGTGGGTTAATTTGCATACACAGGTGCCTGGCAGAGAGCAGCAGGAGAGCCGGTGGAGAGTGGAGCGGCTTGGGGAAATTGGCTCCCCAAGCCACCAGAGGGAGAGCAGAGGGGAAGAGCTGGAGGTTTGGAGGACTTGGCAGAGTAAGAGGCCATGGGGTGGAGACAGAGCAGAAAGGGAAAACCAAGAGCGCAGGGAGCACGAGGAATTCTGGGAATAGTAGTTTTGGTGGCAGACCTAGGACCTGAAGCGGAAGCCCAAAGCACGGGGAGCACCAGGAATGCTGGGAATCGTAGTTCTGGTGGCAGACGGATCTCCTAGACACTGGAGCAAAGTGAGCCTGGAGTAAGTTATTGTTGTGGTGGGGGATGGAGGGAAAGCAAAGGTGAGAGACACCAGTAAAATCAGAGTGTCTAGGAAAAATTAAAGGGAAGATATCCTAAAACTTTCAGGAAATCTTCACCAATGAAGCAAAGAAAAAAAAATGCCTCTATTATTCTGTGAGCAACAAACGAAACTGAGTTGGGGTCTCAGACAATTCGCTCATATGATTGCAAAGACAGACAGAAACTCCCGGATTGGAGAGGGCTCCCAGATTGGAGAGGGTGCAGGTCGGGCTAAGGGACCCCAACACCCCCCATGAATGTTGTGCACTGGGCCTCTAGTATATAATAGGAGGGTAATAGCCACCTTTTTTATTGCCACCTTTGTGCAAGTGCCAAGAAAAAAAAAGCAACCCTGGATTTAGTTGCTATGTATTATTTCACTTAGAAATAGCTCTCCTAGAGTATACTCCCAGAAGTGGGATCTCTGGGTCAAATGGCAGTTCCATTTTTAATTTTGGGGGGGGAACGCCATACTATTTTCCACAGTGGCTGCACCAGTCTGCATTCCCACCAGCAGTGTACCTTTTTACCCACATCCTCACCAGCACTTGCCAATCAGAAAGAATAGATGCACCCCTTCATTTATAGTGGCATGATTTACAATAGCTAAGACCTGGAAACAACCTATGTGCCCACCAATAGATGAATGGATACATTTGCTTAATGGAATACTATGCAGCTGTGAAAAAGATGGAGCTCTTACCCTATTTTACAGCATGGTTGGACCTGGAGATAATTATGCTAAGTAAAGTAAGCCAGAGAAAGACAAATATCACATGATCTCACTTATAAGGGGAATCTAATGAATAAAATAAAATGATGAATAAAATAGGTCCAGAGGCATGGAGGCATGGAACAGATTGATAGATCTAGACGGGAGGTTGGTGAGGGGTACAGGAAAAGTTCAACCAAAGAACATACAGGGTGTCCCAAAAAATGTATAAACACTGTAATAACTGATAGCTCAATTTTGAAAATGAAACATATTTTAATAAACACTGCCATTATAATTATTCAGAGTGTGTATATACATTTATTGGGGGGACACCCTATGTATGCATAGTCCCTCTATAATGACAATAATATGGTAAAGGCCTAAGGTGGAGTGAGGGCTGGGTGGAAGAGGAAGAAAGGGGAACAAAAATAGAGGACATCTGTAATACTCTCATCAATAAAAAAATTTAAAAGTTAGCTAAAAACAAAGAAGAAAAATAAGTAGCCTTTCTAGACTATACACTAGATTGAACCAGTGGCTTTCTTTGTTTAGAATAAGTTCCCAGTTGCTATGCAGGTTTCTTTCTTCCTTTGGATTTAACTTCAGGTTCCTGTCCTTAAGCTGGAGTTTAGAATGAGTATTCTTAGCTTCAGACTTCTACTTAGTATACAACTTCTCCTTTTTTATGTTATTTTACAAGGTGAGACATATTTTTTAATAACTGAAATATTTCAATTTTGCTTTAATCTATTTATGAATAATTTTTAGAGTTAGTGTTTTTGGTTTAAGCAATAAACCGTTCCCCATGTGAAGTCATGAAGATATTTATTTGAGTGAAGTTGCTTAAAATATTGCTAAATTCTGTCTCCCAATTGAGAAGAAGTAGGCATTAGGAATGCTTACTGAAGAAGCAGATAGATTTATGATTCTTTTTTCTCAAAAGGAGCACATTATATAACTTTTTTTGGCCCCAGGTTTAAAACTTGCAAAGCCAGTGTAGCAAAAAATATCAACTTATAAATTTATTGTGGATCTCTAGTGGTTTAATGCAAAATTCTTAGAACAATGAATGGCATAACAATGCTATTTTTATTACTAAAATGATTCATTTATTTGTCTTAATTGCATAACTGATTGCTTTATTTGAATGGCAATTATTTGCTTTGGGCACCCATTATAGTTATTTAACTAACGTCTACCTTTTATGTATATATGTTACCTGTATTTATTTAGCAATGTGCACCTTTCTCTACTAAGATTCAATCTTCCTTGTGGTTTTATTCATATAACACTGATGCTTAATTTGCAAAGAAAATTCAATAGTTCTGTTTAATAATTCTGCTGTCAGGCTATAATTAGTTTCTTTTTTCTTCTTTTCCCTTATTATTCATTTTTTAAAATATAAGGAAATAATTATTCTCTTATAGGTTAAAATATTATATTTTATTATATGAGATTAATAATAAAATATTCCTTGATTTGTTGACCACTCCTGTGTTTCCTCAGTGTGTTTTATAATGGCACATAGATTTAAATATTGGTGGGCCTTAGTGAACAGTGGTAATATCTCAGTCCGTTAAGGCAAAGTGAATGGTTTAGTAACTAGATTACCTTTCTTATGAGGTATGTGTCCTGCATCACAGGAAAATATTTCATTTCTGAAGTTATCTTCATTAGAAAACTAGCAATAACATTTTGTTCATATAATTATTGTAACAAATGTAATACATATTATATATTAAAGACATAGAGCAGTGACTGGAAAAATATACATAATAAATCTTGACTATATTATAATATAGTTCTGATATGATTTCCATTGGATTTATCAATTATTTAAGTATTTTCCTTAAATCTATTTTATATCTTTGAAATTTTTATCACCCAGCAAGTTTTAGTTTGGCTGACTCAAGAATGATGGCTGGGAAGTTTTTCTACTACAGATAGCTTATCCTATACTAGAGGCCTGGTGCACAAAAATTTGTGCACTTGGGGGTGTCCCTCAGCCTGGCCTGTGCCCTCTCGCAGCCCAGGACCCCTCGGGGATGTCCACCTGCCAGCTTAGGTCAGCTCCCCGGAGGATCAGGCCTAAGCTGGCAGTCTGACATCCCTCTGGCAGCCCAGGAGCCCTTGGGGGATGTCGACTGACAGCTTAGGGCCTAAGCCACAGTGGACATCCCTAGCGCTGCCAAGGAGGCAGGAGAGACTCCTACCACCACCTGCTGCACTCAAGCCATCAGCCCGGCTTGTGGCTGAGCAGAGCTCCCCCTGTGGGAGTGCACTGACCACCAGGGGTCAGCTACTGCTTTGAGTGTCTGCTCCCTGGTGGTCAGTGTGTGTCATAGTGACCGGTTGTTCTGCAATTTGCATATTACCCTTTTATTATATAGGATAATAAAGAGATAATATGCAAATTGACCCTCACACCCTCATGTCACAAGATGGCCACCACAAGATGACCTCACCCATGTGATCGTAAGATGGCAGCCCTCCACATCGTCACAAGATGGCCACTCCCACATTGTCACAAGATGGTCAGCAGTGGAGGGCAGTTGGGGTGATTGGGCTGGCAGGGGAGCGGTTAGGCATCAATCAGGCCGGCAGAGGAATTGTTAGGGGGCTATCTGGCTGTCAGGCAGAAGTGGTTAGGGGCAATCAGGCAGGAAGGCAGGTGAGTGGTTAGGAACTAGCAGTCACGGATTGTGAGAGGGATGTCCCAGATTGGAGAAGGTGCAGGCTGGGCTAAGGGATACCACCTCCAGTGCATGAATTTCATGCACCGGGCCTCTAGTTATTAGATAAAAAAACATTTGATACAATATTCTAAAAATAGCCTTCTATTTTCTAGCTTACACTGTAAAATAAAGAAACATAATTCCAGGTTAGTTATGTTTCCATTGATACCGTCACATTCTTGAAAGCTGGAATGTGTTTTGTTTTTTTTGTGGGCTATTATTGGTGTTCAGGAAAATAATCAACACATAATTGATCTAGTTGTCACGATTCACACACTTTGCATTATGTGCTAAGTTGATGTTCTGTCATTATTAATTTGTTTCTTCATAGTTTAATTTCCACCCTTATAATATTTCAACTGGACCTAGTTTTAAGTTATTGTATAGTAACTTCAAATAAAATCAATTGTTTATACCCAACATATTGACGTATACATTGGAAACCTTGATCAGAAAGTCAGCATTTAACATTTGATAAATTACAAAAATTTATTATTTTTGAGTTATAAATCAACCCATGAGATCACCATGTCTAAATAACTACTAAATACTCTGCTGACTTTGAAAATCTTCAAATGTATTGCTTTTTTCTTTTTGAAGATTTTACTGTGGAATATATTATTGCAAGGATTATTGCTTCTTGTGCATTTTTATATGTTTGATAGACTTACCTTTTATCAGTACCAAGAACATGAGAAATATAAAGGAATCTATGTCACTTAAAATAGTTTATATTATATATATATATATGTATATATATATATATATATGCATATGTGTATATATATATCATCTATATACATAAGTATTGCATAAAGCAAAATATTCTCTTATTTATGTATGTATGTATGTATGTGTGTATGTATGCATTTTTTGCTGCAAAAAGCTTTATTGTTTCATTTGGTCCAATGCATGGGAGAGGGCTTCAGGGTGGTTAAAAGAATGACTAGTAGTTTCATGGAGAGGCTCAGGTAAAAGCCAGACACTGGGGGAGTACAGAGGGGCCTCTCAAAGGCCTCTGGGCTCCAAAGGTTCCTAGTGGTGCTTGAGGGTGAGCCTTTGGAAGATACCCAGCCAAGCCTGAGGGCTGACCAGCGTGCAGATGTTAGTCAGGTGGTTGACTATCTTCTCGATGAGTTTCACCTCCTCATCCAGGAAGTGGTTCTCCAGGAAGTCACAGAGATGAGGGTCTGGGCAGGTAGAACCCAAGGCATGCAGCTCCAAAAGGGTTTGGTTCAGTTTCCTCTTCAAGGCCAGGGTAGCTTCTAGGGAGACCTGAGTTTTGCCCACTCATCTTGGGCAGGCTTCAGCACATCCTGGAAGAGAATGCAGCCACCGTGCTGGTTTTGCAACTTTAAGAGATGCTCAGGGCCCTCGTGCTTCTTCTCTGCCAACTCAGGGAAGAAGTGGCCAACACTCTCCAGAGCCACATCATCATAGTGGAAATAGAAGCCCAGAGAGAGGTAGGTGTGGGAGGCCTGAAGGTGCAGGTTGGCCAGGCGGTTGACTTGCAGCCTCCACCTCGGTGGAATTCAGCAATAAGGAATTAAGGGAGAAAAAACCACCAGTGTGTTAGTTGGTCCTGGAGGTAGTTCTGAAGGTGGTGACTGGATAAGATGCAGGAGAGTGGCCAGAGGCTGAAAGAAGGGGTGTCCCTGGGTCTGTTCCATCCAAACACAGCTGCAGATCCAGGACCGCTCTTACTTCTTTGATGAACAATCAGCACGGCGTAAGATTCTTTTGAGATACATTCTAATTACTTGTTTCATGAGGTTTTATAAAATGTTAATTGTTAGCCAAAATAAGAATATAGTAATATTTTTTCAAATGACTTGATTAGATTTGAGACTACATGTTGCATCCTAATAAGCTAGCAGTTAAAACAATAAATATCAATTAACGCTCTATGACATTTCTTATAATACAGGAGGCAGCTATATATTCTAATACTTTATTTCAGTATCATTGAGCATATCCTATCTAATAAAATAGCAATATGCAAATTGACCATCACTCCAACACACAAGATGGCCACCCCCATGTGGTCAAAGATGGCCACCACAAGATGGCCTGCAGGGGAGGGCAGTTGTGGGCTATCAGGCCAGCTGGAGAGGGCAGTTGGGAGGGACCATGCCTGAAAGGGATGACAGTTGGGGGCTATCAGGCCTGCAGGGGAGGGCAGTTAGTGGCAATCAGGCCTGCAGGGGAGGGCAGTTGGGAGCGACCAAGCTGGCAAGGGAGGGCAGTTAGGGATGCCCAGGCGAGCAGTGGAGGGCAGTTGGGGGCAATCGGAACAGCAGGGAAGCAGTTAGGCGTCTATCAGGCTGGCAGGGGAGTGGTTAGGGGGTGATCAGGCTGGCAGGCAGAAGTGGTTAGGGGCAATCAGGCAGGCAGGCAGGCGAGTGGTTAGGAGCCAGCAGTCCTGGATTGTGAGAGGGATGTCTGACTGCCAGTTTACCAATCCCACAGGGACATTCTTCGAGGGGTCCCAGATTGGACAGAGTGCAGGCCGAGTTAAGGGACATCCCCCTCAGCACACCCCCCTTAGGCACCAGCGGTCGGACATCCCCCAAGGGGTCCCAGATTGGAGAGGGTGCAGGCTGGGCTGAGGGACACCCTCACCCCCATGAACATATTTCCTGTACTTGTCCGCTAGTGTAATATAATGTTAACTGCTGCCTCTTATCAACATACTAGTATTTTTGCGAATACTTTTTTTTTTTAAATATGTTTTTGCCTGGCTGGCATGGCTCGGTGGTTGAGCATTGACCAGAAGTTCACAGTTCGATTCCTGGTCAGGGCACATGCCAGGGTTGCAGGCTCCATCCTCATCATTGATGTTTCTCTCTCTCTCACCCTTTCCCTTCCTCTCTGAAATCAATAAAAATATATTAAAATATGTTTTTATTGATTTTAGAGAGAGAAAGGAGAGAGAGAGAGAGAGAGAGACTTCTATGAGAAAGAACCATTGAGCAGCTACCTCCAGCACTCCCCATACTGGGGATTGAGCCCACACCCTGGGCATGTGCCCTGACCATATATCGAACCAGTGACCTCCTGGTGCATGGAACAACACTCAACTAACTGAGCCATAATGGCCAGGACTGTAAATACTTTTTGAAAAAAAGAGCATTCTATATTAAGTAATTATTTATATTTTAATTACTTTTATTCCATATTATTTTTATTTTAATATTTTGTGATTTATTTAAATGAAAATCAGTTAGATGACTGGCAGGAAAAATAAATAAATTTTTATAGCCAGTAGTGCATGGCATTTTTTCTATTAAAATAAAATATTTTTATAAGATAAAGCACTGTTAAATGAATACATTAAACTTCATATGCACCAGTTTACTCATCAAGTGCAGGTACTGCACTATACTTTTTTTTTAAATATATTTTTATTGATTTTTTTACAGAGAGGAAGGGAGAAACATCAATGAAAGAGAAACATCAATCAGCTGCCTCCTGCACACCCCCTACTGGGAATGTGCTGGCAACCAAGGTACATGCCCTTGACCGGAATTGAACCTGGGACTTTTCAGTTCGCAGGCCGATGCTCTGTCCACTGAGCCAAACAGGTTATGGCATGCACTATACTTTTTAATGATTTAAGATGGCAGTGTTAATGGAGTCATTCTTTTCTGGAGCCCAACATTGATTCATTCTATAAGTACTTGTTGACTCACCTCTATGAATGAAGACCTATGTTGATAAAGTTTTACATATTACAAAACACAAGCCTTCAATAACTCAAAACATAGATGCATATTTAAGAATGGTGGTTGGGGGGTAGAGATGGACGAAGTAGAAAAAAGGCAAATTGATGTGAGTGGCTATAATGTGTCTTTGGGAAAACATGGTACTTAATTAAAACACTTTTTACATTGCTCTGTTAAGTCTTAAGCATAGACCATTCTATACACCAAGAGAAAGCACATGTTGGTTGATTGTATGTGTTCACACAAGTGTTATTATTGTTGTCACTTTTGTTCTCAATCATTAAAAAAACATTGGCAGTGATTTTACCTATAAATTGTATGATTTACAGAGGATGAGTATAATTCAGAAAAATGTGTTCCCTCATTCTGTGATAGATGTTGAGATACAAAATTTGTTGATGTAAAATATAGCTGATTATGGTTGGAACAAGGAATTCAATTTTACTGGAGTCATTGGTGGTACTAACTTATGAATGCAAATGGATGTAAATTTTACTCTCATTCAGTGTTTCTGTTTTAAATACTCCCATACATTTTTATGAGTTATACTTTTATATTGGCTTGTATTTTTTCTAATTTCTTCCAATTACTAAGGATAGTTATGAAAATATATGATTCTTGCTAAGCCAATTCACCAGTGAATTAAGATTAATAGCAAAGGAAAGCAATGGCAGTGGGTTCTATTTCAAGACGTATTTTATTTAACATTGTCATTCTTGGCAGGCATCTACATTGAGCATAAACTATAGAGAGTATTTTCAGTTTATAGCATATTTTCATTTTGTCAGGAAATGATCTCAGGCATGAACAAGAAATTATTTCAAACTCTGCCATTCCCTCTCTCCTCACTTGAAATTCAAAACTGAGTGTTAGTCTTAACCACACACTTTTGTGTTGATTTTGGTTTGTTTCGTTAATTGTTGATTTTATATTTTTGATCATGCTCAGACCTCTTTGAATATTTTGATTCATAAATATCTTTCATGATATATAATGTATGTTGAACTCCAAGAATGACAATGCAAATGGTAGTTAAAACTATACTATTCTAACATATTTGTTTTTCTAAATATAGTTTTTAAGATTTTTTGTTTTTGTTTTGCTAAATATACAAGGTTGGTAAGTGAGGGATAATATTATGAGCTTTAACTTTTATGTTTTGTTTCTCCATCTATAAAAATGTATCTATTTATTACATCATTTTTCTCTTATTTATGGCAGACAATCTATTTCATAGCTTTTTTAAAAATAGTCAAGCAAAAATTATGTAATGACAATAGTATATGAATGTGAGACATTGTTGTCGCTCTAGGGTTCAGAAAGTCCCACCTTGGGCCTCCATTTATGCCGGGGTTCTTGTCCCAGCATCAAGAAGGGTTCAGGAATCTGGAAAAGGCTGTGAGTAGATGACATAGAAATCCAGAGACTAATTAAGAGTCCGGAGATGAGATATAATTTTGAAAGGCATTGGGGGTCAGAAGACCTTCAGCTAAAGGAACTGAAGAGTCCCTCCTTGTCTAGGACCCTTGCTTTTATTAACACAATCTGTCCTAAGGCAAGGTGGAGATAATACACTTCAAAGGGTAAGGTTTCAAAGGGTACAGAGGCATTGTCAGTTTGGGGAATAGCCTACGGCTGTTCAGGTGTTTGGCCAGTAGGAGGCAATAACATGTAGATTAAGATGCCCTTTAACTGTCTGGCAGCCACAATCAGTTTCCTATTCAGGTTTGGGGAAATGCCTTTAGCCATTCCCAACAGATGACTACATCTGTGACTCAACCCTGTTGAGTCCCCAAGTCTCATCAATCTTTTGATGAAACTCTTAAAATTATGACATGCTGGAATTGGTCTACGGCAGTGAGATGTTCAGGCAAGCTTTATGCTTTTACCTCTAGAAAATGACATAAAATTATTTACTTTTTATATTACTGTAAACTCAAAAATAACAAACATATATAGAAAACTTACTGTATTCCAGGCTCTTTTCAAAACACTTTTCAAATATCAGCTCATTAAACCTCATAAAAATACAATATCATTTACTTCATAATAGTTATTTAAAATATTTAAAAATCAGGGTATGTTGTTGAAAGTCACACAATCAATGACAGCATTGGAAATTGAACCTTGAAAATTCAGCAAAAGAACTTGGGCTGGTATCATTAAGCTATTGAGATAGCCAGCCTCCAATGTGGTTAAAATAATGATCTCCTTACCACAGTGCAGTCTTGTCTACTGTCTAGGATGGCTGTCTCTATGTGATCAATGCAATAGGAGGCAAGGTCATTAAAACATTGAAACTTCCAGTTTGTTTGAATCTCTTGCTCTAGTGATTGCTAGCTTTCATGATGAGATGACACCCAATTAGCCTCATAAAGAAGAAACAAGGCTTCCAGCAAACTGACAACACCAACTTCCCAAGTAAGTCATGTTACTCTTGTGCGACTTCTGTGGAAATTAATTCCCCAGATGCATATATGCCTTAAGAAAACTGCAGCCTGGCTGATATCTACTGTAGTCTCATGGAGAACTCCATCTAGAACCTCCCAGTAACCAATACTAAAATTTCCAACCCACAGAAACTATATAAGACAGTAAGTAATAACTGGTGGGTTTTTCAGGGGGGTGGGTTGTTTTGGGGGGGTTCCTAAATTTCATTCAGAAACTCATTCAAAATATTCCAGATAACCTTCCATCTCTCTCTCCTCTTCTTTATTTTGGTTAATCTAGATGTAACACAATTCAAATCTTTGCTCTTAGCAACTACATGCAACCAATCACGTAGATTATTCTTTTTCAAGTATTTTTGGTGAGATATTTTAAATACTTTTCACTAAAAGGCAATTCAGAAATAACAGTAATCTTGCTCTTGCTCCTTTAAATTGTTGAAACTTTTCATTGAGAGTCACAGTTTTCCCATTCACTTTGATCTTCTCCTGAGGAAATTGTTCAAAATCTACAGGGTAGGTGCAGTCAAAGGTAAACTTCAGAGACTGTTTTTTTGTTTGTTTGTTTTCCTTCCATTCCCCACAAACTTTTCCACAGGTGCCTTGGCAGCAGCCAAGGCAGAACAGTCAATTGTTGGTATTTTAAGCTGGCATATTTTCATGAAATGTGTTATGCAATATAAATTTAAGTTTAAATTTCTGTTGATACGATAGGGGTCAGAGGCTTGCTTGGAAACAAGTCCTTACACAATTTCATTCTGTTCTAATGACACATCTCTTTCAGTTAACAATGCATGCTCTTCTTCCAAATAATTAAAACCCTTTTGATTTCCATTTGAAAATCTCAATTTTAACCAATTTATCTAACCAGTTTTAATTAGCTTGTAAAATATGACAGGACTGCAATCTGTACTGTGAACAAACTTGCATCAACTTCATAGAAGTTACACAGATATAATGGCTATCTATGATTTTTAAGAAATTTAAAATATAAATGTATTAAAGTGTATGAAAAGTAAAAAAAAAATGAATAAAACAAAAATGATCAGAAAATGTAATCTTATAAAAACTGCTGTAGTTTAGTAGTAATAGAAATGGATTAGCTATACATGGACTATTTCTGCAAGTGTTATTTTTTTCTTTACTGTTACAAAATATCTATAATAAAATATCACATAACTGAAAATATGATAAGTAATGGATCAAAATTATATAGAAGTAGTACACAAAAATGATATTTTTGGAGTAATCAGACTGTTCTACACAAACCATGTTTAATTAGGGCGTTCTCTTAATTGGGACTTTCCCATCTTATCAAATCAAGCATAATAACACTCAACTGTACAGACAGGTGCTTAATTGATATAATAATTCTAGATAATTGGGGTGCCTGTGGGTGATCAAGAGTTACTTACATCAATCTGATTTCAAGATATTATGTCTCTGTGGTTATCTCCTGCCGTGCCTTTTTATTTGCTCTCCAAGAATGACCTCTTCACTGTTAAAAGAACTAACTGCTACAATTTTTAATTTCTATCTGTTTTTAATCACATTGTCATTCTAAAATTTTCTTTCAATTATAAAATAACTACATTTCATATAAGATCACTTTATTTTATTTATTTCATTAGGATCACTTTATTATTACTTAGTGTTTCCAACCAAACATTAAAGCAAATAATTAGTACATAAAAACCCATGAAATCAATCAACAATCTATCTATATGAAAGCCAAACAACCAGAACAACGGAATGACTGGAACAACTGGAACGACAGGTCGCTATGAAGCATACTGTAGCCACAAACACTTGCAGCTCCTCCCCCTGGCCGGCCCCACCCCCAATTGCCTCCCCCCCCCCCCCGGCCCCCCGATCGAGGGCTGGGCCCACTGGCAAATCTCCCAAGTCCCCTCCTCCCCACAGGCTCGACCTGACTGGCCCCCATCGGGGTGGGCTGGCCGGACCCCACCTGTGTATGAATTCATGCATTGGGCCTCTAGTATGCTATAACACACTAAATAATAAGAGATAATTATCACCTCTGAATATCTGAAATGTAATAATTCATGTGAAAATAAATCACTTAGCTTGAAATTTGTTTTTAATTTTTTTCTTTAAGAACCATTTAAAGTTGTATGAATTTTAAAAATATACATTTTTTATTATATTTAATTATTTAATTATAATTAAATTATCATAGCAATGCAACATATAGAATTGCATTTTGTTTAAACTTAGTATTTAAGCCTGCAAACTTAAAGGGCAGATATATATTTTTTTTTTTATAAATTGACTTATATTTTTTTCTTAGATTCATTGGAATATATCTTTAAGTAGATGTAATGTTTATATCCATGCTTTTCTTATTAAATCAAGAGATATTTTGTAAGTAAATTTGAAAATTTTATAGAATCATAGAAAATACATACTGATTTATGGAAAACAAAATATCTATACAATTAAAAATCCCTGCAATCTTTGTATCTAAATCTTTATTAGGCTGTATTTAAATATAACCTTTAATAAATTTCCAAAGGAAAATTTTAGATAACCCATTATTCTAAGTAAGAACCATAATTAGAAACTCTAATAACAACTTCAGCAGTGGGCCATGAAACTCAACACAAAGCCCTCTTGCCTCCAGACCTTAGCATTAGCTTCCCTGCCAGCAGGCTCAAGAAACAAGCCTGCCCAGACTCTCTAGCCAAGCTGATGAAAGACTTAGCCTGCTGAAGCCAATTTAAAAATCAAAAGAGCTAACTCCTTCTTCAAATGAGCAGACATTGATGCCAGATTAAAAGGATCATGAAGAATCAGGGAAATAAACCAGCAAAGGAACAAAATTAACATCTAGTAACTGATCCTAAAGAAATGGAGATAAATGGACTTCCTTGGAAATAATTCAAAATTATCATATTAAAGGAATTCAGTGAGGTACAAGAGAACAAATTTAGACATGTAAACATAACCAGAAAAACAATACATGGATAAAATGAGGAATTCAACAAAAAGAACGAATAGAAATTCTACAGCTTAATACAATAACTGATCTGAAAAGATCAATAGAGAGCTTCAAAAGCAGACTTGATAAAGAAGAAAAATCAGCAAATTCAAAGACAGGTTATCTGAAATTATCTAGTCTGAGGAAGAAAAAGATAAAAAAATGAAAAAGGGTGAAGAAAGTCTACAGAAATTATGGGTAACCATCAAATGCACCAATATATTCATAATGGGAGTGTCAAATAAAACGAGAAAGAAAAAGAGGTGGAAACCTTATTTTAAAAAATGACCAATTACTTCATAACTCAGGAGAAGGAAATAGACCAGATTAATGAAATCAAAAGTAATAAATCAAATGAAATCTAGACCAAGGTGCATTATAAAAAAATTGGTCATTTAAACATATAAACAAAATTGATAAACCCTTAACTACTTAAGATAAACAAAGAGGAAACTAAAAAAATAAAAAAAATCATAAATAAAAAGAAAGATATTAAAAATAATTCCATGGAAAATTTAAAAAATATATAAAAAAGCTATTATAAAAATTATACACAAATTGGACAATCTAGAATACATAGCTAAATTCCTAGAAACAGTCAATCTACCAATACTGATTCAAGAAGAAATAGAAGGCCAGGACAGACCAGTAACGGGTAAGGAAATTGAATTGGTAATCAAACACCTCCCAAAAAGAAAAGGCCTGGATCAGATGGCTTTACAAGTCAATTCTACTAAACATTAAAAAATATCCTATATAATAAAAGCCCAGCGACCGAAATGGCAGACAACCTGAATGACCAGTGGCCAGAACCAACAAGGTCCCCCCAGCAAGCAGTTAGGGGTGATCAGGCAGGCAGGACAGCAGTTAGGGGTGATCAGGTAGGCAGGCGAGTGTTTAGGAGCGATGAGGCAGGCAGGCAGAGCCCCGGGATCCATCCTCTCAAAGAGGGAGACCTAGGTTGCCTGCCACAGCCTGCGGGAGGGATGCTCAGGTGGCCGCAACAGGAGGCGCTGGCAGTGGTGGAGGCTGCAGGGTGGGGCTGGTGCCACTGCGCCTCCTGAGCAGGCGTGGCGCCTGCAGTCTGGCCCAGGCCCTGGGGTCCCAGCCTCCGCAGTGGCTTCTGCAGGGCTGGACTGCCACTCCTCCTGCTATGATGCCTGGACAGATCCCGGGCCCTTCCATGACTGTGGGCTCTCTGCCAGCGCTCGGCTCCCTGATTGGACTCTTCAGGTGGCTCCTGACTGCAGAGGAGCTGAAATACACTGACATCCACAAAGTTGGGACCATGATCGCCCCTTTGCACTTCCTGGAGGTGAAACTGGGCAAAAGGCCTCAACCTGTGAAAAGTGAGCTAGACGAGGAAGAGGAGCGGAGGAAAAGGCTCTTGGAAAAGAACAAAGTGGTGGCAGCCCGCTGCCAGAACAAGAAGAAGGAGCGGACGGGACGGAGTGTCTGCAGCGGGAATCTGAGTGGCTGGAGCTCATGAATGCGGAGCTGAGGATCCAGGTGGAGGAGCCGAAGCAGGAGTGGCAGCAGCTCATCCTGATGCTCAACCGGCATCGCCCCACCTGCATCGTCAGGACCGACAGTGTTAAGACCCCGACTCGGAAGCCAACCCACTGCTGGAGCAGCTGGAGAAATGACCATGGGCTGGGAGGAGGAAGATGAGGCAGAGGAGACGGGGAGAAGGGGGAGGAGGAGGGTCCCAGAGGGCTCGTCTTTGCTGCATGAAAACCTCTTCAGTGAGGCTCAGCACAGCCAGCATCGGCCGGGCTTTTTGGCGGAACTCAGATCAGCCACACCAGGGGAAGAAACCCAGGTTGGTGAAACCCAGGACCAAGTGCTGAGACCAACGTAGTCCTGAGGGGGGCTGTTCTGCCTGAGGCCAGGCTTGCAGGAAGCAAGACAGAGGCTCTGGGCCAGAGAGATGTCCAACCAGGCAGCTGTGGGCACTTCCTCAGCCTCTCTGCCAGGGCACCCACCCAAAGGACCTCTGAGCAGCCAGGAAAAGCCATGAGTTGCAACCAAAATTAGGCTGAGCGTTGAACTCAGTGAAACTGCAATCTGCCTGTCCCCAGCCCTGACCCTGACCCTGACCCTGATGCAAGGCTGGAGAAGGGCACAGTGCCAGGCCCTGCTGTACCCACCCACCATGGTCCAGCTCAGTCCTGCCCAGAGTGGCAGCCTGGGCGCACCCTCACCGGCCCTGCTGGAGTTGCTGTGGGCACGAGATACGGCGCCTTTCCAAAGCACATACTCACTGAATGTTCACAGACTGAATGTCCTGGCAGGGCTTTCAACTGCACATGTTTTTTATACTTTCTTTTTTAAAAATATTTTTTACAAAAAATAGATTTTATACAAGCAATATATAAATGGATTTCTATAGTCACTCGATGTGATACAGTATAAATATGTTATGGTTTATTTGTTATGAACAGATATTCAGCAGTTATGGCTGTTGCATGTAAATTCTAAATACTGTAGTCTCTGGGTATTGGGGGTGGCAGGGGCAGGGGTGTGGCGCATTTCCACCCTGGTAAACCCTTCATAGTACTCAGTTCTGTATCACTCAGTAAACATTACTCTTCCTTAAAAAGAAAAAATAAATAAAGAGGGAAGCCCAGGCTACCCGGCTGATGGGGCTGAAGCGGGTGGGCAGGGCCTCCCTCTGCGGGGTGATCGATCTGGGGACCCTGCCATTGATCACCCCACAGAGGGAGGCCCAGGTCACCCGTCAGCGATGCTGTGGTGGGTGTGAGGGGCCGGCCAGCGACTGCCCCGCAGAGGGAGGCCCAGGCCAGCCAAGTGATCACAGGCCACACCTGTTGCCTGCAGAGGGAGGCAACTGATGGCAGGGGAGGAGGGGAGCAGCTCTGCACAGATGGCAAGCAGTGACAGCGGCAGGGGAAGGGCCAGCTGCCAGCAGCTGGGGAAAGGAAAGCCCTGATAGGCCCTAATCTCAGGCCAGGCCTAGGGACCCTACCTGAGGGATCCTAGATTGTGAAAGGGTGCAGGCCAGGCTGAGGGACTCACACCTCTGCCCCGCCCCCCTACCCCCAAGTACATAAATTCTCATGCCTCTAGTCGTATCTAATAAAAGAGAAACATGGTAATTAGCATACGACCGCTACCCTTCCCATTGGCTAATCAGGGTGATATGCAAATTAACTGCCAGCCAAGATGGCAGTAGGCAGCCAGGCAGCTGGAAGCTAACATGAAGCTTGCTTGCTTCAGTGACGGAGGACTCCAACGTTCCCCGCCAGCCTTGCCAGCCTTTGAGCTTGCAGTTTGAAACATTGTTACAAATATAGAAGCTAAACAAAACCCCAGAAACCAGTTTTCAGCCGGCCAGGATCTCAGAGCTGGAGTTGATACTGTGTTTCGATTGTAGAACCCAAACAAAACAGATACCTGCTTTCAGCAGCGAGGCCTAAGAGCTGGAGCCAGAGCTAAAGCTGGCCCAGAATAAAAAAACAAAAACAGTTGGGAGCTTCAGTCACCCGCCAGCCTGAAAACAGCCTTCAGCCCCTCACCCAGACTGGTCAGGCACCCCAGTGGGGACCCCCACCCAGAAGGGTGTGTGACCAGCTGCAAACAGCCATCATCCCCTCACCCAGGCTGGTCAGGCACCCCAGTGGGGACCCCCACCCTGAAGGGTGTGTGACCAGCTGCAAACAGCCATCATCCCCTCACCCAGGCTGGCCAGGCACCCCAGTGGGAACCCCAACCCTGAAGGGTGTGTGACCAGCTGCAAACAGCCATCATCCCCTCACCCAGGCTGGCCAGGCACCCCAGTGGGGACCCCCACCCTGAAGGGTGTGTGACCAGCTACAAACAGCCATCATCCCCTCACCCAGGCTAGCCAGGCACCCGAGTGGGGACCCCCACCCTGATCCAGGACACCCTTGAGGGCAAACTAGCCGGCCCCCACCCATGCACCAGGCCTCTACCCTATATAGTAAAAGTGTAATATGCCTCCCAGCACCGGGATCAGCAGAGCTGAGAGGCTTCCCGGCACCGGGATCACTGTGACAGGGGGCAGCGCCCAAGCCCCCTGATCGCCCTGCGGCTCTGTGTGTGACAGGGTGCGGCACCCCAACCCCCTGATAGGCCCTGTTCTGTGTGTGACAGGGTGCAGCACCCCAACCCCCCCCCCCCCCACGGGCCCTGCTCTGTATGTGATGGGGTAGAGCCATAACCTCCCCATCGGCCCTGCCCTGAGTGTGAGAGTGGCGGCGCCCCAACTCCCTGATCGGCCCTGCTCTGTGGGTGATAGAGGGTGATGCCCCCACCCCCTGATCCGCCCTGCTCCGTGTGTGAGTGACAGGGCTGAGCTCCCCAACCCCCTGATCTGCCTTGCTCTGTGTGTGACAGGGGGCGGTGTTCCAACTCCCCTATCGGCCCTACCCTGTGAATGATGGGGGGAGCTCCTCAACCCCCTGATCGGCCCTGCTCTGTGGGTGACAGTGTACGGAGTCCCAACCCCCCTGTTGGGCCCTGCTCTGTGTGTGACAGGGGGTGGTGCCGCAACCTCCCCATCGGCCCTGCCTTGAGTGTGACGGGGGCGGTGCCCCAACCCCCCAATCGGCCCTACCCTGAGCATGACTGAGGGTGGCATCGCAACCTCCCAATCCGCCCTGCTCTGTGCATAACAGGGGGTGGCCCCCCAACTCCCCAATCGGCCCTGCTCTGAGCCCGACCAGGGGCTGCACCTAGGGATTGGGCCTGCCCTCTGCCACCTGGGAGCATGCCTAAGCCAGCAGGGCGTTATCTCCCGAGGGGTCCCAGATTGCAAGAGGGCACAGGCCGGGCTGAGGGACCCCCGCTTCTCCCCCGAGTGCACAAATTTTTGTGCATCGGGCCTCTAGTATATATATAATAACAATCCTTCTTATACTCTTCTATAAAATACAAGAAGGAACATGTCAGAACTTACTTTATGAGAGCAGCATCACCCTGATATAAAAACCAAACTAAGATACCAAAAGAAAATGAAACTACAAGGCCATATGCCTGATGAACATAGATTGAAAATTGTTAACAAAATATTAGAAAAATTAATTCAAAGCACATAAAAAGGATCATATACCATGTCATCCGTAGGGTATAATAATGGTTCAATATATGCAAATCAAACAATGTTATACACTACATTAATAGAATTAAGAATCTCAATAGATACAGCAAAAACATTTGACTAAATTCAATAACTTTCATAATCAACAAACATATTAAACAATTAAACAAAATTAAAATCCCAGAAATAAACCCATGCAAATCAACTGATCTTCAACAAGGGTGCCTAGAATACACAATTGGGAAAGGACAGACTCTTAAGTAAGTGGTGCTGGGAAAATTGAGTGGCCAGAGGCAAAGGAATAACATTAGACTCTGTTCTCTCACCATACACAAGAAACAACTCAAAATGAATTAAAAACTTAAATATAAAATTTGAAACCATTAAAATATTAGAATAAATTATAGAGAAAAAGCTCCTTAGCATTGGCCTATGGTATCATCTTCAATTTTCTCACCACGTGTATTTAATTTTAAATTTAGCATAAAAGAATTTACTAGTAAAATTATTGACTCAGATTTTTAAAAGGTCTTTCTGAATATATAAAAAGTCTACTTTAGTAAAAGTAAATAAAATGAATTATTTTGTTCAATTAAAAGTTATATTCAATATTAATAATGCATGATGAATAAATATTGGACAAACGTGGCTAAATGGAAGTTGAAATAATTGAAGATAAAAGTTTTTGAAGTGTGTGATATAATCCTATATAATAAAAGCCTAATATACAAATTGACCAAACAGTGGAACAACAGGTCACTATGACGTGCACTAACCACCAGGGGGTAGACACTCAATGCAGGATAGCGGTCATCAACCTTTCGGACCTCACGAACCACCAGTGGTCCGTGGACCACCTGTTGGTGACTGCTGACGCGGGAGCTGCCCCCAGCTGGCAGGCCCCAGGCTAGCCAAGGTGGGTTCCAGTGGGGACCCCCAATCATCTCACCAGTTGCCCTGGAGAGGGAGGTGACCAGCATCAGCAGTGGGGGTTTGGCTGACGAGCAGGCAGTGCCAGGCCAGCCAAGGCGGGTGCCAGTGGGGGCCCCCTGATTACCCTGCCAGTCACCCCACAGATTGGCCCTGATCGCCGGCCTGGCCTAGGGACCTTATCCCATGCACAAATTTTATGCACGGACCCTCTAGTGCAGTGATGGCGAACCTATGACACACATGTCAGAGGTGACATGCGAACTCATTTTTTTTGGTTGATTTTTCTTTGTTAAATGGCATTTAAATATATAAAAATAAATATCAAAAATATAAGTCTTTGTTTTACTATGGTTGCAAATATCAAAAAATTTCTATATGTGACATGGCACCAGAGTTAATTTAGGGTTTTTCAAAATGCTGACACGCCGAGTTCAAAAGGTTCGCCATCACTGCTCTAGTGTGAGATATAAAAAAGCTCTAAATGAATGTTAAAATCAAATTATAAGAGATACTAGTAAATATGTTAGACAGAATTTATATATAAATATCACAATCTCGCCCTGGCTGGCTTGGCTCAGTGGATAGAGCGTCAGCCTGTGGACTGAAAGGTCCCAGGTTTGATTCCGGTCAAGGGCATGTACCTTAGTTGCGGGCACATACCCAGTGGGGAGTGTGCAGGAGGCAGCTGATCGATGTTTCTAACTCTCTATCCTTCTCCCTTCCTCTCTGTAAAAAATCAATAAAACATATAAAAAAAAATATATCACAATCTCAAATTTCACAAAGAATTTTAAGAAATAATAATTAAAAATATCTATACATAGATTTGTCATGGAGAAACCCCAAACACAAAAAGCAAAGGAAAATAAAACACAAAACAAACTATACAGAGATAGAAAAGTCTGAGATCCTAAGTACAAAATTTAGACTGATAACTGCTATATTAGGAGCAACAACATGTTCTTTGGCAGTTTGTTACATGACATTAGATACCAGAACAATCTGTGAAGGGTGCCTGAGATTAGGAAACTAATTAATAGTGAAATCTGTCAGCAAATATTTGTGATTTTCTTTAGTAATAATCAGTAACCAGGGACAAAAGAAAACAGAAATTAAGATATACTCTTCATGTGAAAGGAAAAATACTAAGAAAAAAAGGTTTCAAAAGAAAATTTTAAAATGGCTAATATACTAACATTTTTCAGTGAAAGTCGTAATTTTGTTACTCAGTGTAACAGGCAAGTGAAGAGCACATGAATCATAAAATATTTGAAGTATATAAAATAATTATGAGTTGAAAATAAAGCTAGATAGTTTTAAAATTATATAATGCAAATACTTTGATATTTTTAAGTTAAATGAATTGCTCCATATTTTTAAAAATTCAGGTGATGTACACATGTTATGCCTAAAATCACAAATAATGCATGCCTTATATATTTCTAATACTCAATTTGAAAAGAAAATTGGAAATAACAAAATATTTCACTAATAATTAAAGAATAACATAACCTCAAATCAAATATATAAACATTAGAAATAAAACAGGTAAATTTTTATGTATTCTTAAGTTTTAAAAATTCAGTTTAAAATAATAAAAGTCAACTGTTTTAGTGCCTTTTTTATAGTGTTTGAATAATGTTGTAACATCATATTTTTGAAATCACAGTGAAAAGCTTAGTGGAAATAAAATTGTCAAAATTACAAAATATTTTATTAAGTGAATTTTTAATACTGTAAGATTTTGTTATTGACAGCTTTCAGGATATTTTAAGTCTTTGAATCTTGAAAACATATTTAGCATTCAACATACATATTCATATATCTTTTAATAATATACTAATTTGGGTATTAGTGACTCATTTTCATTAATCAACCTTATTGAATTGGATCATGTGCCTTGCAACATGTCAAATTTTATTCTCACACTTCCCTCAAAAAAGAAATAGCAGCTGCTCAGGATGTATTAATAATTCCTTGGGTAGGAGTTTAACAATCATATATGCAAAATATGTTTCAATATGTTTGTGCATATTGACTTGAAAAACTACTTGATTCAAATTTTCTATTCACAGTAATTGAATTACATGAATATAAAGATGATTACATACAACAGTACCAATTTTGATTAATGAAAATATATCCAAACCAATAGGAGAAAGCCCATCTCATTTTACTTTCCAATAAATACCTCATTCTAAAGCTTTGTATGCCAATTACATTTAATAATAGTAAAATATTACAATGTTATAAAAGAAGGCATGAATTATGAATTAGAATAAATAATCTTGGTTGTTTTTCCATCAAATTTCTAAATTCTTGTGAAGATAAATGTCTTGATCTGTATGATGCTTATTAATATAATTTTCTTTAACATTTATTTAACATATAATTTATCCTTATTTAATCAATTCAATAAATGTATTATGTGTTACTGGTATTAGAATCATCCCACCATATCTTTCCTTCCTCATTTTTGGTCATAGTTTCTCAAGATAAAATGTACAAATATTGAACTTTACTTTGGTGACATTTGTTAGCCACACTTCTTTCACAATGCTATTAGAGTGAAGGAATGTTCTGGTCCAAACTAGATGGAAAAACAAAAACTTATAAAAAGACACTTATATCTTTCTATTATAATATTTTCCATTATGTTCCCATTCTACGAAATTCCCATTAACATTACAATGCACATAGCAAAAGGCAAGACGAAGTAGAGACAAATAATTATTTTTTTGATTAATTAAATCTTTATTGTTCAGATTATTACAGTTGTTCTTCTTTTTCCCCCCATAACTACCCTCCACCCAGCTCCCACCTCACCCTCCTCCCTTACTCCCCACCCACTGTCCTCATCCATAGGTGCACGATTTTGTCCAGTCTCTTCCCGCATCCCCCAAACCCCTTTCTCCCACAAGAATAGTCAGTCCACTCCCTTTCTATGCCCCTGGTTCTATTATAGTCACCAGTTCATTCTGTTCATCAGATTATTCACTTGATTTTCAGATTCACTTGTTGATAGATGTGTATTTGTTGTTCATAATTTGTATCTTTACCTTTTTCTTCTTCTTCCTCTTCTTAAAGGATACCTTTCAGCATTTCATATAATACTGGTTTGGTGGTAATGAACTCCTTTAGCTTTTCCTTATCTGTGAAGCTCTCTATCTGACCTTCAATTCTGAATGATAGCTTTGCTGGATAAAGTAATCTTGGTTGTAGGTTCTTGCTATTCATCACTTTGAATATTTCTTGCCACTCCCTTCTGGCCTGCAAAGTTTCTGTTGAGAAATCAGCTGACAGTTGTATGGGTACTCCCTTGTAGGTCACTGACTTTCTTTCTCTTGCTGCTTTTAAGATTCTCTCTTTGTCTTTTGCTCTTGGCATTTTAATTATGATGTGTCTTGTTGTGGTCTGTTTGGATTCCTTTTGTTTGGGGTTCTCTGCACTTCCTGGGCTTGTAAGTCTATTTCTTTCACCAGGTAGGGGAAGTTTTCTGTCATTATTTCTTCAAATAGGTTTTCAATATCTTGCCCTCTCTCTTCTTCTGACACCCCTATAATTCAGATGTTGGTATGCTTGAAGCTGTCCCAGAGGCTCCTTACACTATCTTTGTATTTTTGGATTCATTTTTCATTTTGCTTTTCCAGTTGGGTGTTTTTTGCTTCTTCGTATTTCAAATCGTTGACTTGATTCTTGTGATCCTCTAGTCTGCTGTTAGGATTCTGTATAATATTTTTTATTTCAGCCAGTGTATGCTTAATTTCTAGTTGGTCCTTTATCACAACCTCGAGGGTCTCATTAGATTTCTTGTAGGTCTCATTAAGTTTATCGGCAGTTTCTAGAAAATTCTTGAAATCCTTAAAAGTGTGGTTTTCAACTCTATATCCAATAGTTTGCTTTCCACCATTTCTGTCATTTGTGTCCTTTTTCTTTGTCTCCACATTTTTTATGCTTCCCTGTGTTGATAAAGTGGTTTTCTGTGATAAGTGTCCTCTAGGGCCCAGTGGTTTAGCCTCCCCAATTACCTGAGTAGGACACTCTTGGTGCACCCCCTTGTGGGCTTTGTGCACAGTCTTGTTGTAGTTAAGCCTTGATTGTTGTAGGTATCACTGGGAGGAATTGACTTCCAGGCCAATTGGCTGTGAGAATCAGGTGTGTCTTCAGTGAGAGAACTTCTGTGCTGGAGACACCCCTCCGGGGCAAGACTTGCTTCAATGGGGATTTGGTGCTCACTGAGTCTTCCCCTTGAGTGTGTCCTTTATGGTTCCACTGAGCTGCAAACTGGATGGTCCCACTCTGACCTCTGGGTACATTGGCTCCTGGATCTCTAGGGAGGTGCTAATCTAGCCTCTGCCTTAGGCTATCCAGCAAAAGCCTCCCTGCAGGGTTTGGGCAGGGCAGGTCCCACAAAATCAACAGGGTGGGGCTAGCAGTTATGGCTGCTCTCAGAGGCTCTACTTCTCAGTGTCCTGGCAATTGCTGCTAACCCCTCCAAGAGAAAGCTGCCCTCGAGTTCTGACCGATGCCAGACAATCTCGCTTCTTCTGTATGAGTCTGGGTCCCCAGAGACTCGCCCGGAACTGGAGCTCAGAGCCTGAGACTCCTTCCCAATTGAAAACGACAACCGCGCCCTCGTGCACCTCTGTACCTTAGTATTTTACTTCCGTACTGCACCTCCTCAGAGTCTCAGTATGCTTTTCTCTTTCCTTCTAGTTGTAGAATTTCCACTCAGCCAGCCTTCCTGTGGTTCAGGATGATGTCCTTCCGTCTTTTAGTTGTATTTTTGAAGTGGTTGTTCGAGGCAGCAAACTCCGGTGTTTACCTATGCAGCCATCTTGGTTTCTCTCGACAGATAATTCTTGCAATTCCAAGTTCATTAAAATTATTTGTAATATTAAATGTACTTATAATTCATGTTTGGCATCTGTAGGTTCAGAATTCTGAAATATAAATATAAATGTTATTTCACATCAGTTCCAGGGAACCTATAAAAAGTGAAATCAGCATCCTTTATTTTTATTTTTTATATTCTACTGTGTTTTTGGCATTGTGGGGTTTAGTTTGTTTTTTAAACATGAAGCCATGTTGCTGGCTGATATTTATGTTAACTATATTGTTTGAATACTTCTTAAAAGACTAAAAACACTCAAATTGCAGCCCTCCGAAATACATGATATTAGAAAGAGCCAGCTAGTTTATGAGGTAGCAAATAGCAAGTAATGATTACACAGGGGATTTTTTTTATAAATAACAAAATATATTGTATATAACATTATGTATGATGCAAACCTTAATCAAGTAGTCTTCATAATTATTAATTTGAAAAAGGAAACATAGGGATTGAAAAAAAATGTAACTTTTTAAACATGCCCCAATTCTAATCAGTAATAAAATATGAAAGTCTAAATGAATATTGTGATACAGTCATTCACATGTTTGTTTTAACTAAACTTAGAAATAATGCTAAAACAATCTCTATAATGCCCATTGCACATTATTAATCATTATTTTGTTCAGTTATAAAGTGTATAGGGCATTGGTCACAAGAAATATCCAGAATATATATTGATTCTAGAGGCCAGGGATAAATATTATTTACTCAATCTACAACATACAATTAGTACAGACTATATAGAATACTAGAGGCCCGGTGCATGAAATTTGTGCACTGAGGGGTGGTGTCCCTCAGCCCAGCCTGCACCCTCTCCAATCTTGGACCCCTCGGGGGATGTCCGACTGCCGGTTTAGGCAGACATCCCTCTCACAATCTGGGACTGCTGGCTCCCAACCACTCACCTGCCTGCCTGCCTGATTGCCCCTAACCACTTCTGCCTACCAGCCTGATCACCCCCTAACCACTCCCCTGCCAACCTGATCGACACCTAACTGTGCCCCTGCTGGCCTGATTGTCCCCAACTGCCCTCCCCTGCAGGCCTGGTCACCCCAAATTGCCCTCCTCTGCCAGCCTGATCACCCCCAACTGCTCTCCCCTGCTGGCTATGTTGTGGTGGCCATCATGTGACCACATGGGGGTGGCCATCTTTGACCACATGAGGGCAGCCATCTTGTGTGAGGGTGTGACGGTCAATTTGCATATTACCTCTTTATTATATAGGATGCTTGTGTGAATTTAATACTGTGAAAATATGAATTGTTTTTACAATGTTAAATTCCAGTGGCAGATATAGTCTAAGTTGTTGAATATGTTATGTGCAAATAACAATGAACAAGAATAATTCCCATTTATATAAGTGTAATTGTGATATTGCAAGGTAGAGGAAAGAGAAATTATATTCCTAGATGGAGAAAATGAAGAGACAGCTTAATGAACTTAGATTTACTTGAGCTTTGGTGAAGTAGCTTTGTTTTTAAAAAATGTGCAAAAAAGCCCTGGCCCATGTGGCTCAGTTGGTTGGAGCATTGTCCCATGCACAAAATGATTGCTGGTTTAATTTCTGGTCAGGGCATATACCTAGGTTTCGAGTTTGATATCAAATGGAGGCAACTGATGTTTCTCTCATACATCTCTCTTTCTCTCTGTGTCTCTCTCTCTCCTTTACTTCCTACACCTCTCTCTAAAATCAGTAAAACATATAATTAGGTGAGGACTTTAAAAAATAATAAAATTTGTACCAGAGGGATTTTCTACAACTGCCTTTATTATATTACTAAGGCCCAGTGCATGAATTTGTGCATGGGTGGGGTCCCTTGGCCTGGCTGGTGATTGCGGCCAATTGGGGCCGGCTGCTTGGCCAGGAGGAGGGACCGTGGGAGGTTGGCAGGCCCTGGGAGGTTGGCTGTGGGAGCACACTGACCACCAGTGGGCAGCTCCTGCATTGAGCATCTGCCCCCTGGTGGTCAGTGCGCATCATAGCGACCGGTCGACCAGTTGTTCAGTTGCTTAGGCTTTTATATAAAGATTTCATTTGAATACTCAAAACAATTTACTTATTAACCACAGATATTTATTAGGACCTAGTCTTGCACCAGGCATAAGTTCTTTTTTTTTTTTTTTTAAATATATTTTATTGATTTTTCACAGAGAGGAAGGGGAAGGGATAGAGAGTTAGGAACATTGATGAGAGAGAAACATTGATCAGCTGCCTCCTGCACACCTTCCACTGGGGATGTGCCCACAACAAGGGTACATGCCCCCAGCCAGAATCGAACCTGGGACCCTTTAGTCCGCAGGTCGACGCTCTATCCACTGAGCCAAACCAGTTAGGGCAGGCATAAGTTCTTTATGGCTATGGATTGAGAAGTCAAAGCCGAAAATTTTAAGAAATGGCCTGAGCATATCAATATATTTAAATAGCAAATTATAATTAAATGTTTTAATATGTATGCCTAGATACATCTTTATTAATTTATTTTGCAAGTCAAACAAAATTATCCAAAAAAGCTGAAGTGCATGAATTATTTCACTCATCAGCTCTTTTTTGTAATGTACAAACTTATGTGTCCACAACATATATATGAACATACTCTTTTAGTGACAACATTTATACAATTTCCTCTGTATTTCAATTATTATCAGAGTAAAATTATCATTGGTTAACATGACATGTGATATTTTTCTCCAAAAAGTAATTATTTATTTATGTTTATTTTCAAGCTTCATAGTGATGGTTATTAGTTTACCGGGACTGCCATACAAATTATAACCAACATGGTGCCTTAAAATAGCAGAAATTTATTGTCTCACATTTCTGGAGGCAAGAATTCAGAAATCAAATTGTTAGCAGGGTCATGCATCCTCTGAAGGTTCTACGGTACAAATGTGTTTTTGCCCCTTTTAGGCTTTTATTTGTTGCTAACAATCTTTAGTGTTCTTTGGTTTGTCAATGATTCACAATTCAACCCACTATCATTGTCAAAAATGATATAAATACATGTGACAAAAGTTATAATGTCATGTAAAAGAACCAAAAATAACACTGAAATTTTTGCATATCTGGTAGTATCTTACAACATATGTATATTTATGTTAATCTAATTATCATATGTTGAAAATTATTTTTCTGAAGTAGTAAATTTATGGTAAATGTAAAGGTGTAATCAGCTGTATTGCCTTTCGACAGTTATATATATATACTAGAGGCCTGGCGCATAAAATTCGTGCTTGGGGGGGGCAGTCTCTCAGCCCAACCTGTGTCCTTTCAAATCCAGGAGCCATCAGGGGACGTTCTACTGATGCTTTAGGCCCACTCCCCGTGGTTCTCTGCTCTCTGTGGGGAATAGCTGCTTCGCCCTGCTGTCCTCTGTCATGGGGCCTGGGGGCTTTGCCGCCACCACCACGGGAATAAAGCCGCCATGCACAGTTGTTCGCTCACTGTCTGCCAGGCATGGGGGCTTCACCACTGTCGTGGCAATGAAGCCCCCATGCCCTGCTGTCTGCTCTCTGTCTCTTTCTGCCAGGCCTGGGGCCTTTGCCGCCACCACCCCACGAACGGAGCCATGATGCCCAGCTGTCCGTTCTCTGTCTGACGGGCAAAGGGGCTTCGTTGCCACTGCCGCGTGAAGGAAGCCACCACGGGGGCACACCCCAGCCCAGCAGCCCCACATTGTGTCCACTGGGCCGGGGGCCTGGGAGCACGCCCCTAGCTCAGCAGCCCTGTGTTGTGTCTGTAGCAGGGCCTTCCCCTAAGGCCTGGGCTCGGGACGCTGGCGTCATCACCCTGGCTCCAGCATCCTTCCCCTGGCTGCTCGGCCCCTGCATATGCAAATTAACCTACCATCTTTGTTGGGTCAATTTGCATACTCACTCCTGATTGGCTGGTGGGTGTCGCGATGGTATAGTTAATTTGCATCTTTCTCTTTTATTAGTGTAGTTTTATTTTAAGGCTATTTTGAGTACTTTTTTATTTTTTAGATGCTTTACACACACACACACACACACACACACACACACACACACAGTATTTTAATGTTATTTAACACAACATTTCTGTAAAGTACAGTGGGGCTTTGACTTACGAGTGTCCTGACTAACAAGTTTTTCGATATATGAGACGTCTCTCGGCCGATATTTTGCTTTGAGTTGAGAGCTAAAATTCGGGTTTTGAGCCAGCTTCAGATACCCCACTGCTAGTTGGAGCAGCGAACATCACAGTGAATGCCACAACATCAGCCCAGCATCACGTGTCTCACTCGTTCATAATTGATTTGACATACAAGTAATTTGAGTTACGAGCTCCATCACAGAACAAATTAAACTCGTAAGTCAAGGCCCCACTGTATAATCAACTTTCTATAAGCTATTTAGAAATTGAATTTTGTGCCCTAACTGGTTTGGCTCAGTGGATAGAGAGTCGGCCTGCGGACTCAGGGGTCCCAGGTTCAATTCTGGTCAAGGGCATGTACCTTGGTTGTGGGCACATCCCCAGTAGGGAGTGTGCAAGAGGAAGCTGATAGATGCTTCTCTCTCTCATCGATGTTTCTAACTCTCTATCCCTCTCCCTTCCTCTCTGTAAAAAATCAATAAAATATATTTTAAAAAAAAGAAATTGAATTTTGTATGAAATTTATTTAATATTCTATATATGCGATTGGTACTTGACTTTGTAAAAGCCACAGTGCATGGGAACTCAGTGATTATAAAAAGAGCATAATTTTCTATTTTATAAAAATAAACAGAGCAACACTTTGGAATATTTTTGGTGTCACAGTTTATCTCACATGTAAGCTGTTACCAGCAGCCTAAAGGAAAAATTAAGGAACAGTGAGTGGAGAAAATTAGTTCTTTAAAGATAGGTATTTTAATGAAAAGAAATAGATCATGTCTTTACTGAGCATTTTGTTGCAAACAGAGCAGTTTACAAAATAAACCTGATCAAAACATAATTCACTGGGGTCATTCAATCTTACTAATGGTGGCATTATAAAAGAGATTCTCCCTTGAAATTTTGAAAGTTTTCATAAAGTACAATTATAGATAACTGGGATAGTTTTTCACCAAGTCTCAATTCCACGAAGAGAAAATGCAAAACCTCTTCTTGACATATATATCAGAGGAAGATTTTGGAACAAAACATTTCCTCTCTGAATGTATTATTACAATACTGGTACAGCAAAGGACAAATATGCTTCTGTAAGATAAAGTGTTTTATTGTCAATCTTTTTGTAATACGACACTTTTTCTAGCGTATTTATGAATTGCATCCAAGTTCATTGCATCCACCTTCACTCTTTACTACTCTTTCCACATCAAGTATAAAATCCTTTGTGCTGCCAAGGCACTTAGAGACAATAATGGAATCAGTGCTCTAAATATGTACATGTGCAAAATACCAAAATGCTTGGTAATATATTGCATTAGGAGAGCAATTTTCCTAGACCTAAAGCATTTTATTTTGGAAGAAACATATGCTGATTATATTTCCCCAGCTTTTATTCTTTGTGGAATGTCTCTGTTGACTCTGGCTAACAATTTTCAATTCTTCTGAGAGCAGAATCACCCCTTTCTTTTTCCTTTTAGTTTTCATTCATTTATTTATTTTATTATTATTTTTAGGTTTTTTTTTTATTTATTAAGGTATTACATATTTGTCCTTATCCGCCCATTGCCCCACATACCCCTACTCATGCCCTCACCCCCCTGTTATCTGTGTCCATTGGTTAGGCTTATATGCATGTGATACTGAATTTTTGGACTGGAACCTGGATTCTTTGTCCACCTGAATTGAAGAATGAATCCATGGACAGAAAGTGGTATAGCAAAGGTGGAAATTTATTGAAGAATAGATACAGACTCCCACGTGGGGAGAGGGAAGAGTCTCACAGAATGAACTCAAAGGTAGTGAGGGGGAAAGGGTCCCGCTGAGTTCTTTTTCCCCATGGCTCATAAAGGCTGCAGCTCCTGTGTCCTGATATCCCCTCTGATTGGCCAATATTCCTCTTTGAGTTGGTTACTATAGTAATTCCTGGGCTCAAAGGTAGAACTTCATATGGAACATCTGAGGTTCTCTCCCACTCCTTCCTTATTGTTTTCCTATTCCCTTTGGGCTTTCTTCTTCTCCTTCTGAATGAAGGGCTTCCTTCTCTTTATTTTGTAAATATAGACCTTTCTTGGCTACTTCCAGTCCCCTTGTCTTATGTAAATGCAACTGTTGCTGCTCCCTTGTCTTATGGAGATGTAACTGCACCTGGCTTCCTTGTGTTATGGAAATGTACCTTCTCCCAGTCTGCAGCCCTGCGCTTTTCCATGGACCCCAATTCTAAAAAATCCCTAAGCCTGCCTATGTTCCCAAAAAATTCCTGCTTCACATGCATACAAGTCCTTTGGTTGATGTCTCCCACTTACCCCCACCCTCCCTACCTTACCTCTGAGGTTTGATAGCCTGATCAAAGCTTCTCTGTCTCTGGATCTGTTTTTGTTCATCAGTTTATGTTGGTCATTATATTCCACAAGTGAGTGAGATCATGTGATATTTATCTTTCTCTGACTGGCTTATTTCACTTAGCCTAATGCTCTCCATTTCCATCCATGCTGCTGCAAATGGTAAGAATTCCTTCTTTTTTACCACAGCATAGTATTCCACTGTGTAGATGTACCACAGTTTTCTAATCCACTCATCTGCTGATGGGCACTTAGGCTGTTTCCAAATCTTAGCTATTGTAAATTGTGCTGCTATGAACATAGGGGTGCATATGTCCTTTCTGATTGGTGTTTCTGATTTCTAGGGATATATTCCTAGAAGTGGGATCACTGGGTCAAATGGGAGTTTCATTTTTAGTTTTCTGAGGAAACTCCCTACTGTTCTCCACAGTGGCTGCGCCAGTCTGCATTCCCACCAGCAGTGCATGAGGGTTCCCCCCTACACCCCCCCCCCCCCCCGCCCCCGCCAGCATCCTCACAAGCACTTGTCATTTGTTGATTTGTTTATGAAAGCCATTCTGACAGGTGTGAGAAGGTACCGCATTGCTGTTTTGATTTTCATCTCTAGGATGATTAGTGACTTTGAGCAGGTTTTCATATGTCTCTTGGCCTTCCTATGTCCTCTTTCAAAAAGTATCTATTTAGGTCAATTGCCCATTTTTTGATTGGGCTGTTTATTTTCCTTTTGTTAAATTGTATAAGTTCCCTGTAAATGTTGGAGATTAAACCCTTATCAGAGATAACATTGGCAAATATATTCTCCCATGCAGTGGGCTTTCTTATTGTTTTGTTGATGGTTTATTTTGCTGTGCAAAAGCTTTTTATTTTGATGTAGTCCCATTTGTTTATTTTCTCTTTAGTTTCTGTTGCCCTATGAGCTGTATTGGTGAAGATATTGCTTCAGCATATGTCTGAGATTTTGCTGCATGTGGATTCCTCTAATATTTTTATGGTTTCCAATCTTATGTTTAAGTCCTTTATTCACTTTGAGTTTATTTTTGTGTATGGTGTAAGTTAATGTCCATACTACCCAAAACAATCTATAGATTCAATGCACTTCCCATTAAAATACCAATGGCATATTTTACAGACCTAGAATGAACTCTCCCCAAATTATTCTGGAATAAAAAAAAAGACTGCAAATAGCTGCAGCAATCCTGAGAAAGAAGAACAAAGTAGAAGGGATCTCAATTCCAGATATCAAGGTGTATTACAAAGCCACTGTTCTCAAAACTGCCTGGTACTGGCACAAGAACAGACATACAGATCAATGGAATAGAATAGAGAACCCAGAAATCTACCCAAACCACTATGCTCAATTAATATTTGACAAAGGAGGCAAGAACATACAATGGAGTCAAGACAGTCTCTTCAATAATTGGTGTTGGGAAAATTGGACAGATACATGAAAAAAGATGAAACTAGACCACTAACATTATTCCCATTTTAAATATTTGCTGGAATTCATCAGTAAAGTCATCTGGCCTTGATGGTTTACTGAGAAAAGTTTCAGTAAATTCAATTTCTTAAAAACGTTAGGCCTATTCAGATGACCTGTGACTTTTTGGTGGAACTGGGGTTTCTTGTGTCCTTCAAGAGATTTGTTCATTTTACCTCAGTTGTTGAATTTTTTTTTGAATACACTTGCTAATGTTGTATTAATAATACTTTAATGACTGCCAGATTTATAGTGGTGTTCCCGCACTGAGTCTTTTTTTTTTTTTACTTTTAATAACATTTATTTAACCCAATATATCCAAAATGTTATTTTAACTTACAGTCAATATAAAGTTTATAAGGAGATGTTTTACATTCTCTCTCTTTTTGGGGGGAATGGGTGGGTATAGGGTGGAGGGGGTCAATGAGGGAAAAAAGGGGTCATCTGTTTCACTTTAAACAGTAAAGATGTTGATATTGATAAGGTGTGTCTTCTCTCTTTTTTCTTCATAATGTGGCTAGAATATATGAAGTTTATCAAATTTCAAGAACAGCCTTTTAATTTAATGATTTTTCTCTATTAGATTAAAAATATTCTATTCTACTTTTTGTGTTCTTATTTTAATTGTTTTTTTTTTATTTTGTTTGCTTTGGATTCTATTTTCTGGGTATTGAGTCTATATTACAATTTATTTTATTTTGAATATGTTGATTCACTTTTTCCAAGATTGCATTGTTTTCCGTAAAAGTTTCTTAGTCTTATTTTTATATTTATACTGTATCTTCTCTTTATCCTTTGACTAATTTCAAGACTTTATATCAGTGGTTTTAAGCATTATGATGATGATGCTGTCTTTTACCATAGCTTGTTTACTTGTTTTCACTTTTCTTTCCTTGGAATTTATGGTTTCACTCTTTTTATATTCCACCTATTCTTACTTAGGGATCTCAATTAAACACATATTTGATTGCTTGAAATTATATCATAGCTCATGGATGCTCTATGTATCTTTTTCAGTTTTTTTTTTTTGTCACTATTATTTCATCATAGAATTTCCTTTGATAGATCTTCAAGCTCTCTTATCTTCTCTGCTGTAATATAATCTGCTGTTAATTCTATATGGTGAATGTCTTTTTTTTCTTCTTAAAAAATATTTTTTTTTATTGTTGATAGTATTACAAATGTCCCTCATTCCTTCCCTTTTCCCTCACCAGAGATGCAAGTCTGGCAAATCAATAAATGTGATAAATCACATAAACAAAATGAAGGACAAAAATCACACGATCGTACGTGCACACTCTAGCCTCCATGCCGAGATGGAGAGGCATTAATAGAAGGGAAAAGGAAGTTGGAACCATAGCGTTTATTATTAACACAGAGTTCTTCCTGTAGGGTCTTGGGATTTTGTAAAGTGTGAGAACCTCCATAAGCCTTAGCTCTTCCCATATGCCCTCTCAACTGATTATGTTTGCTTAAAGTTTCATTTCTTTTTTTTTTTTTTCGTTTTATCACTTTTCATATGCTTTTAGCATATGGTGAATGTCTTTATCTCAAACATTGTAGTTTTACTTTCAGAGTTGTTTTTTTTTTTATGGAGAGTCAGGGCAGTGGACTTTTTAATATTTTCCATATCTACTTATTATTTCCTATTTCTACTGGGACACTTGGACTGTCGTTATAGCTTTTAATTCCCCTTATGTACTAATTTTGCCACTTATGTCAGTTCTAAGTCAGTTTTGATTGAATGTAGTTTTCCTTATTATGACATATATATTGCTTCTTCTGTCCTCTACCCATGAATTGGAGAGCCCTCTCCGTTCAGCTGCTATCCTCTAGTTTTCCATGCTTACTAGTAGGACCAAAGGTCCCTCAAATTACAAAAAGGAATGATATATTGGCAAATGCTATACTATGGATAAAACTTGAGGACATTATGGTAACTGAAAGAAGCCATTTACTATAAACAACATAGTATATGACTCTACTTATAGGACATGTCCAGATGAGGCAAATCTATAGAGACAGAAAGCAGGTTAGTGTTCGCCTACCTCTGTGGGAGCTGATATAAGTATTCTGATTGTTGTGCTATTTGCACAGCTCTGAATATAAAAAACAAACAAACACTGAAATAGTATACTTTAAATGGTTGGATTCTTTGATATGTGAATTATATCTCACTACCTATGTAACAATCACTTCAGAATGATAATAAATGAAATATAGCAAATAGAATTCTGTGTTGCTTATGTGCATTGCTCTTTTAGTATTCAGTTTAGTTTCCCTTCATCCCTATTTTCAGATGAGAAAAATGTATCTTCATCATTTTTGCCTTAATCAATGTCACAACATTCATGTCATTGGGAAGTTGGAATTTGTACTCAACTAGGTGCATCCAGAGACCATATTAATAACAACTATGTAAAATCTATTATGAGGTTAGTATACTAACATCAAGGAAAGTATTACTTTCAATTGAGCTAAATAAGTTAGCAAGACCTGAAATGTGCCCCAAATTCAGTATTATAAATTTTCATTTACTCCCTGAAACAATCAATCTCATAATTCTTCATCTCATCATTATCATTATATCCATTATCCATAGAAATATAGTCTCTCTACATTTGCATGAAATAAAGAAAAGTAAAAAATGTATTCTTTAAACTATTTTGAATCTAGTGTGTCTTTTTAAGGAAATGGGGTGATTTTTTTTTCTTCCAAATTGAGCTCTTTTCAAGCAAAAAAACAACAACAGTCAAATTTCTGTCAAATTTCAGTCAAATAAAACCTTAGTTGAATTTTTTTCTAGACATTGCTGATAATTCAATATAATTTAGAAATGTCAAACTATTTTTGAGAAAGCAGTAGACTTAATACTTTCAATTTATGGGAAGATTTTGAGGATCAAAACTCAGAAATCAAGTTTATTCATTACAAGGTGCCATTTCAGCAGGTGGCCTGGAATTCTCTTTGAGTCATTTGATTCACTGGTGAAGCACTGCTGTTGTATTAACAGCCATCATCCAGACATGAAAAGTAATTGTGTTCTTTAGAGAGTCTTTGTATTAACAGAGAGCAAATGATTCCAGATGTATTTAAAATAAATAAAACAAAAAGTGACAGAAAAATGAAATAGTCTTTAAAATGTGTGCTCTGTTTCATCATGTTTGTTTTACATGTTGATGCTTAGGTTGAACTGTTTCATAAGTAAATAGAACTGGTTTGCTCATATTTATTCATGAAGAGCAGAAAAGAACCCCTCTGAGTAGCTCCGCACAGGAAAATTCAGATGGTTCTGCATCTTGAAGCCCAGAATTGAATAAAAGCCCAGGGTGAGTCATGAACAGAGATGGGGGGGAAATTGAAACCCACGCTCGGTGTTGTTTTCTCCTTTACAATTTGTATGTACCATGTCTGAATATGGTGTTTCTACCGCGAAACAATGTATGTACTCATGCTGCTATAACTGTACTAATTCTCCCTGCCTAAGGGATTATACTCAGTTACAATAAAAATTCTCTGTGATTTGGGGGGGGGGGGGAGAATCTCCTAATAAACTAGAAGTTTCTCTTTTGTGAAAACTTATCTGATTAATTTGTTATAGGAATTATATAAGATTATGTATAAAGTGTCTTTATAAATAACAGAAAAATCGACACAATTTTACTATAGAATGTTTCAAGTTCCAAAATGTAGGACATGGTCTCTAATCAGAAAGTGATATATTTCTATATGTTAATAGAAAGTTGTGTTAATTCGTAAATAAAATGTTAAGTATCTAATAGGCAATTATAGTGGGTAGTATAAAATAACACCCATCAATATTAATCATTCTCCTGCCCAGATGACAGCAATAAGGTCATTACATTTTCTCCTATGGATGTCTTCCTGGATTACAAGTCTCATTCTTTCTTTTATTCTCCTGGTGGATTGTTTGTTTTGGAGAGTCATTGCTTTATCCAGTACATATAACTACATATCACAAAACTATTTACAAATGCGTATAATAGCCCAGTTGTTACACTACCTACAGAGTGAAATCCTAGGTAGGACCTAACTCAGTCAACACACCTTGTTTTGTAGATTTGAATTAAGAGGAAATGTTGTACAGATAGAGGAGAGGGTGAATGTGTGTGTAATTTGATTGGAGGTGGTACATATAGTTTTCTTGTATAATTAAAGGGCAGCATGGTAGAAATTTTACAATATAGTAAATAATTTTAGTTAAAGATTTGTATTTCTAATAGAAGGAATTATGTTTTATATATGTAATTTAATTAGTATCATTTATTAAAATTTCTGTCTTATTGTATATTTTTCTTCTTATAAAATTAAATATTTTATATATTCAAAATTAATTAGCAATATTAAACATAAGAACATATTCAAGAAATTTATTCTTATATATTAAGAAACATGTAAGATAATTTGATGCCATTTAGGACATTTTTGTATCAGTTCACTGAACAAGTCATGGGCTGGCATTTCTAAATAGTTTAGATGAAAGACCCATTTAAATGTAAAGTGCTTTTACTCTTAGTTCTTTAAAAGCAGAAGAAAGTAACTTGTTCACATTTATATTTATTTATGCACACTCAATATGCACTATATTTGGGTTTCAAAAAACTTTCATGAGTAATAATATATAAACATTTATCAAATAAGACAACAAAACAATTAAAAGTAAAATGTTCTAAGATTTAAAATTATGCTGCTCAGTAGACTACTTCAACATTTATTCTCCATTAAGATTTTAATGACAAATGAAATTGAAAAAGTAGACTGCCATATTTCTACATCCATCTTATCCTTATGTAATCTGACTCTGTATATAAACTTACTCTGTAGTCATAAAAGCATTCAATCACTAACTCAAGCAACTCTCTTTGAAAAACCAGCTGACTATCATACATGTAAAGTGGCACTAAAAAATTTCTAACTTCAAGAACCATACTAGCCAGAATAAAAAGAATATTATTAAAAATTTCATAAGATAATTTGAGTACTCTACTGGGTTGATTTTATTTTCAAATCATGCAAAATGAACTTCAAATAACTTAATTAAAAAGGAAAATTGAAAGTTGCTATTGTAAATTTCTGAATTTACTCATACAGTTTTTCAGTCAGTATTTAAGTATCAACATTTTACCATTCTCTACAATAGACAATGCATAGAAGATGATGAAGAAAGGGAGATAATTTATGAAGTCATGACTATTGAGGAGATAAAATCAATGGGATTTTGTTAAGTATTAAATTTTTTAAAAAAATTTATTGTTGAAAGTATCATATATATCCTCTTTTTTCTCCCATTGACCTCTTCTAGCCCACCCCTGCCCCGACCCAGGCCTCCACCCAGTGATCCCATTTCTAGGAATATATCCTAAGAAACCCAAAACACCAATCAGAAAGAATGTATACACCCTCAAGTATTAATTTTTGAAGAGCATTGGGGTGAACCAAAAGCAGCATGAAGAATGATTTCTATTGGTTGATCTCTTTCCCATCTCCACCCTCTTCTGTCTTCCCTCTGAGATTTGTCAGTCTGTTCAATGTTTCTATATCTCTGGGTCTATTTTTGTTCAAAGGAACATATGTAATATTTTCAATAATAAAGATTTATTTTAAAAATATATTAAAAATAATAAGACATGCATTACAAAAAATATAATGATTTCTAAGATTTTTTCTTTGCATGTCAAAATGTATAGGCATTCTAGTCAGTGGGAGACATTGGTTATGAACAGGCTGTGGAGAAAGCATTGAACTCATAGTAATGTCCGTGGACCAAAGGAAGAACTGGAATCAGATACTTGAAACATTGTAAGAACGCTTCACAGTGGATGTCAGGCACCCAAAATCAGCCAGTGTTTTTCTATTACTGTTTGAGCACCCAGAGCAATAAACTGTAGAACCTTCCTTATTTTCAAATTTAAACGTGAGGAGAGAGGATGCATTAGAAAATTTGGGGCAAGTATTTGTTAACTAAAGTGACAACTCTTTGATGTTGTACCTGATGAATGCCATGGGAAAATGGAATGAATGGAAGGTTTCAAAAAATGGGAGTGGTTGTGGCTGAAAGACCCTATTCACTCATAAAACAGAGGATTTTGAGGGTTTCATGAGAACCGCAGAGTACACATAGTGATACCAATGAATCAATATTAGTTATTTCATAGCTTTTACTTTGCAGTGTTTTCTTTTTTCTCCTCATTTGGTGTATTTGCATTTTATTCTGCTTTTTTTTTCAATCATCATTTATGTCATTCTAGAGTAATGTATTTGTATTTCTCTATTTTCCACATTTTACCATTACCCATGCCTATTCAATCCTGTATTGCTATCTTCCTTCTTGAACAGACATAGTTCAATTGATATTTCTATATGGAAAATCTAATATTAAATAATAAGTATGTATCCCAATTGAAATATTTCAAAATTCTAATATGATATTATAGTATATCCCTTGTTCTTAAGATGAAATAGTTAGAATGTGTTTCTTCCTGGACAACCCAACTCTCATCTATTTTCTTATCCCATAGAAAAAATTTTTAATGCTATTATGATTTCCCTTATGACACCATTTTCCCTTAACATTTATATTGCAATGTATACTCTCATAGTTATATTTTTTATTTTATAAATTTAATCTAGCTCATAATAGAAATGTTAGCTCTGTTTTATGTATTTTGTCATTAACTTACTTATTATTATTTTTTACTTTTACTTGATCTTTATTTGGTTATAATTAGCAGGTAAATACAGCTATTTGATACTACTTGCATCAATGGAAATGCCTTATCTCTGCTTTGGAAGGTAAATAATACCTTGGCTGAATATATATATTTTTATCATATATGTTTTTATATCAAAGGAATTTAACATTATTACATTCCATCCTTGACTTTGTCCCTTTGTTCCTCTTTTCCTGCCTTATTCCCTTTCATTCCTCTTTCTATAAAAGAGATCAGTGAAACAATTGCCAAAACTTCAATGAGGTCCATGATAAGAATGCAGAATGGATAAATCTAAATTCCTCATTTTAATATATTGTAATGTTATAAAGTCCCTTTTGTTTGTAAAAAATATACAGTAAAGAGATAGGAGGTTATAAGGCTTAATGTCAGTGGCTTATTTTTAAACTAGTGGTCCAGTACATAAAATTCATGCACGGAACCGGGGCGGGGGGGGGGGTAGATGCACCCAGCCTGCACCCTCTCCAATCAGAAACCCGTTGGGAGATGTCTGACCACCGGTTTGGGGCTGATCTCACAGGGAACAGGCCTAAACCAGTGGTCAGGCATCCCTCTCACAATCTGGGACCATTGGCTTCTAACCCTTCACCTATCTGCCTGCCTAATTGCCCCCAACTGCCCTCCCCTGCTGGCCTGATCTCGCCCCCAACGGCCCTCCCCTGCCGGCCTGATCACCTCTAACTGCCTCTGCCTTGGCCCCCACCACCATGGCTTTGTCTGGAAGGAAGTTGGACGTCCGGAAGATGGCCAGTTGACCCGGTCTAATTAGCATATTACCCTTTTAGTAGTATAGATAGATTATATAGGATAGGATTGCTTAAATGGGGGAGGGGGGGCTTTTTCATCAGAGGAGATGCTCTTGGCAGACAAAAATACATAATTCCTATATCTGGACTGATAGTCAGCCATATGCACTATACTGCCAAACCGCTCATTAAAAAAGTTGAACCACTTTCTTACACCTTACACCAAACAGCTGTTGCCCTTAAAACCCCTCCTCAGCCCCCACCTTAGGTTCTACATTCACAGTTCACCCAGAGTAGGTTCTGATTTGTTGGTTTCTATGCCAGGCAGCATCAAATCTCTGCCTCCTATGGCTACTGGCTCTTCATACTTCACCCAGATTTGGCTCTGATTGGTAGGTTTCTGTGCCAAGGAGCATTTCCGGGCCTATCTCTGGGCCTGATCAGAGAGGCAGGGCTGATCAGCAGCCCCAGTGGTGGCCCTAGAGAAAGTGAGGTGCAGCTGCTGGCCAGGCCCCAAGAGAAAGAGAGAGGTAACAGCTGATAAACAGCTGCCATGGAGACTGCAGATCAGACCCTGCCTCTCTCTCTGGGCCTCTCTCTGGGCCTGATCCACAGCCCCCTTAGCAGTAAGTTCTGGGTCGCTGTGCCCGCACCAGTGGCAGTCAGTGCTGGGTCGCCATGGCAACCCAGCACTAACTGCAGGACTGCAGGTGTTTGGTATAGCTTTTGGTTGTTGTGGACGTTACGAACCCTGGCTTTTTATATATATAAATTGTTGAGGAAAAAACATTATTTGTACAATTATTGCAAAATTTCTCTGTTAGTAATTATTTGGAAATAAAAACAAAAATGTTGTGACATTAAGTTCTAATTTTTACATTTTAAAGATGTAATTCTATGTGAGAATGATAATCTTTATTTTGTAGATACCACTATCTATGTATACATGTTGTAAAATTTCCCCTTTATACATGGGATTCAAAAATGCCATCCACTTTGTTGTAGAGCTGTTTTGTTTTTCCTTGTTAGTCTAAGTCACTGTGCAACATTGTTAACAAGAAAAACTCAAATCTTTTAATGTAAGATTTCTTATAGCTTTTGTATTTTTTTCTCTTACAGGTACTATAATTCAGTTTTATTTTGTATTCTGCATGTTTTCCACATCTATTCTTAGTAGTGTTTATTATTTTTCTTTAATCTGTCAGTCTACATATACTACACCTCTGTATTTTAAATACTAATGCAAGTTTATTATATACAGCATCAGACAGGTAATAAAGCAATATTTCTAAAAGCATGATTTCAGATTGCAGGTTTGATCCCCATCCCTGGTCCAGGCATGTATGGGAGGCAATTGGTGGAAGTTTCTCTCTCTCTCCCTCTCCCTTCTCTCTCTAAAATCAGTAATAATAATAATAATAAGAAGAAACATATCCTCAGGTGAGGATTAGAAAATTAGTCAGTAGAAAAAATCATTTATTGTTTTGTAACATTTGGACTCAGTGTCTAACCCTGATGGCCAATGTGTCACATTCACAATATCTGTACATCATGTGAAAAGTCCATCTAAGGAGAACATGGCCAGCTCTTTTACGTGGTGGCTATAACCACAGCAGATGTTGCTATGAGATTTTAACATTTTGTTATTACCCAGTTATTTATGAAATTGTATTGTCTATATCATGGGAAACATTCAGAGCTACATTAGTAGTGAATACAATACCCAAGAAATAAGTAAAAATAGCAATATTAGAAATAACAATAATATTAGCAAAAAAAAAAAAAAGCATTTCTGTTGTGGATGTGAGCTTTCTCCAAAGGTATCTGAGATTTTTCTGAAATGGTAGAAATAATCACTAACTAATGAGGTAACATATAGGGTCTCATAAATAAGTTGATGTAGCAGTTTGCCTCAGAAGTACCTTTTGCAGGTTCTGAATGTGATTTTAGGACATTTGAAGATCAGCTACATTCTTTTTTTTAACTGTTTAGTTTTTATTTCATAATCATAAACTTAACTTCGCAATCCTGCTAGACTGGGATGGGGTAAGGAAATTATGGAACCCAATGAACTGTGGTGAGAGCACAAAGTTTATAGAACATTCCAAGCAGGGGGTGAAGGGACGCTCTCCTGAGCTACAACAGGAATGGTCTGGTGGTTAAGATAAAACACAAGTCAAATTTGTTAGAGTTCTTCACAGTCGGCAATGGTGATCTTCTTGCTGGTCTTGCCATTCCTGGGCCCAAAGCGCTCCATGGCTGTCACAATATCCATGCCTTCTTTCACCTGGCGAAGACCACATGCTTGCCATCCAACCACTCAGGCTTGGCAGCGCAGATGAAAAACTGGGCACCATTTGTCTTAGGTCCAGCATTTGCCATGGACAAGATGCTAGGACTTGCATGTTTCAGGATGAAGTTCTCATCCTCAAATTTCTCCCCATAGATGAACTTGCCGCCTGTGCCATTATGACGCCGGAAGTCACCACCCTGGTACATAAATCCAGAATAATTCTGTGAAAGCAGGAACCTTCTTTATAACCAAATCCTTTCTCCCCAGTGCTCAGAACACGGAAGTTTTTTTGCTGTCTTTGGAACTTTGTCTGCAAACAGGTGGAAGAAGACATGGCCCAAGGGCTCACCGGGGATGGAGATGTCGAAGAACATGGTGGGGTTCACCCTGGCTGGTCACAGGTGTCTCCAAGGCAGCGGCATCTGCAAAGTGGACAATTACATCCTTAATGATCCAAGATACGTGTGGACACCCAGGGAAAAAGTGATACAAGATTGCTGTTCTATTTTAAAATAATTCAGTAGAGTAAAACCTAGAAGAACTAGTAGTATACTTTATATGCTTTCAATAGAAAATATCAACAAAATTCTCTCAATAACTAATTATTTTACTCATTACACTCAGAACTAACTGACCAGAGAACATCAAATATAATTATAGTTCATGTGAAAAGCTCATTTTTCATGTATTTCATGCTAAGTTCAATTATGAGGAATATAAATGTTTTGAAAGTCTATTTTAAAACAAATGTTTTAAGTAGCAGGAAACAAAGTATTTTCAAATAACTGGTTCATTCCCAATGGAAATTCCATCCTGAGAGAGCTAAAAGAACTCCATTAAGCATGCTGGTAACCTTCTGCTTGGAACACAGACTGTCACACTCTGTGTGGCCTTCCTGGCCCATGTGTATAGATCAGTGTATTGAATATACTGACATCATAGGGGGCCAGCACAAAGCAACTTTATTCTTTTCCAAAATTGTCTTGCTATTTACTCTTTTAACTTTTATTTCTCACTCAGGATGAAATATCTGCTTTTGTCTACCAAGAGAAGACACTATTCTATTGTTCAAATAATAAAATACAGTGTAAGAAAAACCTGAACTTATTAAATTTAAGTGAAAATCAAGACTATTCTTATGGGAGGAGGGACACGTTTGGTGTTTTTTTCTCCCTCACTTAAACTCATTCTTTGTTGATTTGGGCTTCACCACATTTGTAACAAGAAGACAGAGAGTGGTAGAGGACAAAATTCTTCACTGGTGATTTCTAGTTATGGCATATTTCAAATACTGATTTTTTTCTTGTGTGGAGTGTTTCCTTTAGGTGTTTTAGGGAACCACCTAGAGTGTGACCTCTCACTTATAATTTCTTTGATGTAAGCAATAACTCTCACAAATAGGGAATTTATTTAGTCTCTCAGTGCCTCAGTTTTCTTATATGTGGTATTGGATTGTCCTGATAAGATTGAGATATAGAATGAAGAATTTATGTACATTAACTACTTATAACACCAAGAAATCACAAATTGGATTTTAACAATTGTGTGTGTGTGTGCAAATCATTGGAAAATGATTTCATATCATGTGGAATTCCTCTTAAATAGTAGTAGTTATACTACTAACAAAATAGCCATTTAATTTATAATTATCTTGAAAGAAAAGTCTTGAAAATCTGTGATAACAATTATTTAAATTCAATATATTATAATACAAATACTGATATTTTGGCAAAAATTGTTTGTTAATGCCAGAACATTTCTAAAAATGTATTCAAAATTGAACTTAATGTCTAATTTCTTGGTTTTCTATGAAACTTGAGATACTAGTAAAACAACTGTATCCAGGAATAGATAATAGTTGTAGATGTTAGTCCCTCCACTTCCAAAGCTATCTCCTTAGTTTGAAACACCTGTAGAGAAAATAAAATGTCAAATGATCACATATATTTCCACAAGAATGATCTATTTTACTGCATGAAAATTAACATTTTTTCACAGTATATTTCAATTATCTCAATGAAGACAAAATGTTTACTTTTCTTGTAAGAATTACCAATTCAATGGTAAAAGTCTAAAACAAGTTGTTAAAAATATCCATATACTGCTATAATAAAGACAATAAATATATTTTTAATACTTGGGGTAACATGATATATTAGAATATTGAGAGTAAGTCAGAATCATGGATATATTTTCTTTCTAATCTTTCATTTTGACCCTCATGTGCCTACCTTAATTGGAATGCAATATTTGTTAAAGAGAAGATTGAATTAATGAATGAATCAATTAATTATACTGCTTGGAATTCTGTGTTGTCAAAGTAAAATACAAAATGAAGATAAATTTGAAAATTCCCTGAATGGGCAAAACAATTTAGAATACATAAGGAAAACCTAATTTAGCTTATTTTGCAAATAGGGAAAACTTAACTTGGGCTACTTCTTATGAATGCCTCTGAAAATCATAAAAGAAACATAATCTATTCCCCAAATTGTCATGAGTAACCACCTTAACCAATCCCTTATTCCTATAAAAACTTGAATGATATAACCAATTATTGTAAATGATAAGCAGCCTCTAAATTTTCACTATGTAAGCTGTCTTATAACAGTATATGCTGAGCTCATTCCACTGTGGATTTGAGGGCTCCAGTGTGTGCACTGTTCTTATATGCACAATAATCTCTCAGTGAATACCGTTTTACTGATCTCATGATGGGGCCGCTTGCGCTGAATTCAATGGCACTGGACTAACCCCACACTTACGAAGCCAATCCTAACTACTACTTCAAATGTAGAATATGAAAGCCCAAAGGTCTGAGTTATGTAATGAAAACCAGCTGGAATCTATGTATTAATCAGTAGAATCAATTCCTTAAAATATGGTTAAGATTCAAGTCACATTTTAAAAATAATTTTAAAAAATTATTTTATGCTTATGGCTTATTCATAAGTTATCATATCTACTATCCCTAATCTTGTGTAGTTTGTTTAAAACAATATGAATTACAGTGTCGAGAAAATTGTATTATAATATAACTTTATTTTTCAGCTTTGGAAGTTTTTGTTGCTAAAAGAAAAATGCTAATAAACTATTAGACGTAATCCAATAAAATCTGTTACTCAGAATTCTATTGACTAAAGGGCAAATTTCATGCAATATGACCATAATAAATTATTTTAGAATGTCTATGTTCTAGTACTATTTTGAATCCTTAAAATATTGTATCATGTTTAATACCATGTTAATCTGTTAAACTATATTAAAATATATATTATTTTATAATTATTGTTTCAAAAATGAATAACCAGTAAATGGTATAACATAATTACAAAAACTAGAACATGTCAGATAAGTATTGTTTGATAAGAGAGTAATTTGAGTTTTTTTTCTTAATTTATTGATTTGAGAGAGAGAGAGGGAAAGGGAGAGGGAGAGAGAGAGAGAGAGAGAGAGAGAGGGAAAGAGAGATTTCTTATTCCACTCATTTATGTATTCACTAGAGGCCTGGTGCACAAATTCTAATTGAAAGGAAATTAATTAGAAGAAATATTTTAATATCACCATTTGTTCTTTCTCTATAATAGAAGTGTCAACCAAATTCAGAATCCACAATGACAGATGGAAACATACTTGTGTGATAGGTGCCAACGAGAGTTTTATATATATAGATAAACTTGCTTAATTAGACCTGATTTCTGATTTAGCTAAACTTCTTCCAGCTCAGTGAAGCACCCCAACTTCTCTTTCAGATAATTGTCAGCAACACAGCAGTAAATATCAACACAAAGCAGATTATTACTGTAGATCATGCAGGGAGAGCAAAGGGTAAAATATTTTACTGTACCTGTGCTTAACTATATTCTGCACAGTGAAAAAACCTGAAGTCATTTTCAAGGTTCACCATTTCTTACTTCTTTTTAGTCTGGTCAAGTTTCTGAACTTTCTAAATCTCTGTTTTCCGGCTAATGAAAAGAAAATAGGGGAGAAACTAAGATGGCGGCATAGGTAAACGCCGGGAAATTGCTGCCTCCCACAGCAACTTCAAAAATACATCGAAAAGACAAAACGGACATCATCCAGAACTACAGGAAGACTGGCTGAGTGTAAATTCTACAACTAGAAGAAAAGAGAAAAGCACACTGAGACTCAGAGGAGCTGCGGAAGTAAAGTGCAAAGGTACAGAGGCTCTCCTGCGCTCATGGAAAGGGGCTGGTACCTGAGGATGCGGCTGTCTTTTTGAATCAGGAGGGTGTCACAAGCTTCCGACTGCTGTGAACTCCGGTTCCGGGAAGTCTCTGGGGATCCAGGACTCTTACGGGGAGAAACTGGACTGTCTGGCAGCAGGCACAACTTGGAACTTGAGGGCGGTTTTCCCTCAGAGGTGCTTGCAGCAATTACCGGGACACTGAGAAGGGAGGCCCGTTAGGGCAGGGCTGAGGATCTAACATAGCTGCTGCTCCGCCCTTTGATTCCCTGAGACCCTGCCCCACCCAGGCTGGGGCAGAGGCTTTTGCATATGAATGCCTTGGCCCTTTGCAACCTGAAAATTACCTAACAAACTGCAGCTGGGCCAGACAGACCCAGAACTTCCAAGAGAAGGCCCAAGACCCCACAGCAGCTTGCATTGCTTCACAGCTGGGCCTCATCAGGGCACCTCCAAACTCCAAAAAAGGAAGGGGAATCTGCAGTTCTTTTCGTAGCTCCTGCTGGGTAACCTCAGGCAGAGGCTAAATTAGCACCTCCTTAGATCCAAGAGCCACTGTACCCAGTGGTCAGAGGGGGACCACCCAGATTACAACTCCTCAGATCCATAAGGGACACACTCAGGGTGCAGTCTCAGTGAGCACCAAAGCCCCACTGAAGCAAGTCTTGCCCCAGAAGGGTGTCTTCAGCACAGAAGTTCTCCCACTGCAGACACAGCTGATTCTCACTGCCAATTGGCCTAGAGGTCAATACCTCCCAGTGATCCCACAACAATCAAGGCATAACTACAACAAGAGTGTGCACAAAGCCCACAAGGGGGTGCACCAAGAGTGTCCACCTCAGGTAACTGGGGAGGCTGAGCCACTGGGCCCTACAGGACACCTAGCACTCAAAACCACTTTATCAACACAGGGAAGCATAAAAAATGCGGAGACAAAGAGGTCACAAATGACAGAAATGGAGGAAAGCAAACAACTGGATATAGAGTTCAAAACCACATTTATAAGGTTTTTCAAGAATTTTATGGAAACTGCCGATAAATTTAGTGAGACCCTGGAGGATATGAAAAAAGACCAACTAGAAATTAAGCATACACTGACTGAAATAAAGAATAATATACAGAGATCCAACAGCAGACAATAGGATCCCAAGAATCAAGTCACAGATTTGAAATACGAAGAAACAAAAAATGCCCAACCGAAAAAGAAAAAAGAAAAAAGATTCCAAAAATATGAAGATAGTGTAAGGAGCCTCTGGGACAACTTCAAGCGTACGAACATCAGAATTATAGGGGTACCAGAAGAAGAGAGAGGGCAAGATATTGAAAACCTATTTGAAGAAATAATGACAGAAAACTTCCTCTACCTGGTCGAAGAAATAGACTTACAAGTCCAGGAAGTGCAGAGAACCCCAAACAAAAGGAACCCAAAGAGGACCACATCAAGACATATCATAATTAAAATGCCAAGAGCAAAAGACAAAGAGAGAATCTTAAAAGCAGCAAGAGAAAGAAACTCAGTTACCTAGAAGGGAGTACCCATCTGACTGTCAGCTGATTTCTCAACAGAAACCATGCAGGCCAGAAGAGAGTGGCAAGAAATATTCAAAGTGATGAATAGCAAGAACCTGCAACCAAGATTACTTTATCCAGCAAAGCTATCATTCAGAATAGAAGGTCAGATAAAGAGCTTCACAGATAAGAAAAAGCTAAAGGAGTTCATCACCACCAAACCAGTATTATATGAAATGCTGAAAGGTATTCTTTAAGAAGATGAAGAAAAAGGAGCTCTTACCATTTACCACAGCATGGGTGGAACTGGAGATCGGATAAATACCACATGATCTCACTCATTTGTGGAATATAATGAACAACATAGACTGATGAACAAGGACTGATCCAGAGACGGAGAGGCATTGATTGGACTGTCCGGCCTTGGAGGGAAGGTAGGGGAGGGTGGGGGTAAGGGGGAAAGATAAACCAAAGAACTTATATGCAAGCATATAGGCCTAACCAATGGACACGGACAACAGGGGGGTGAAGGCATGAGCGGGGGGCGGGGGGGGGGGCGGGGTAGGTGGCAATGTGGGGATAAGGACACATATGTAATATCTTAATCAATAAAAAATATATTAAATAAAGAAAGAAAGAAAAAAAAGAAAGAAAATAGGATTCTACTGTCTTCTACCTACTCTAGGACTTCTGTGAGGATCAAATGAGGTGAGGCACGTGAAAATGCTTCACAAACATTTGGTTAAATTGTACAATGTTTTCACCTGGCTATAAAGCAAGTCAGGTTCCTGGGCTGAAGAAACTCCAAGGAGGTTAGTCACTAGAGCCGCGGTTCTCAACCTGTGGGTCGCGACCCCTTTGGCGGTCAAACAACCCTTTCACAGGGGTCGCCTAAGACAGTGATGGCGAACCTATGACACGCGTGTCAGAGATGACATGCAAACTCAGTTTTTTGGTTGATTTTTCTTTGTTAAATGGCATTTAAATATATAAAATAAATACCAAAAATGTAAATCTTTGTTTTACTATGGTTGCAAATATCAAAAAATTTCTATATGTGACACGGCACCAGAGTTAAGTTAGGGTTTTTCAAAATGCTGACACGCTGAGCTCAAAAGGTTCGCCATCACTGGCCTAAGACCATCCTGCATATCAGATATTTACATTACGATTCATAACAGTAGCAACATTACAGTTATGAAGTAGCAACGAAAATAATTTTATGGTTGGATCACAACATGAGGAACTGTTTTTAAAGGGCCAGAAGGTTGAGAACCACTGCACTAGAGAGAGGAAGTTGGGTGTTGCTACTTGATGTCATTACCTGGCACCCACAGCCACTGTTTACCGGCTTTGCTGCGCTGTGGGCCACATTTTGCGCTATGAGGTCTCAGCAGCGTAGACTGTGATTTGGTGGTCTGTCACTCTGGGGTGGTGGCAGAGCCTTTGTCCCACTTTGGGGAAGCTGAGTGTTACTTTGTGGGCACCAGATCCGCAGTGCTGTTTCTCTGTAAATGGCCATTGTGCATCAAGGCAGCTCCTGTGTTGAACGTCTGCTCCCTGGTCGTCAGTGTGCATTATAACGACCAGTCAGATGGACATTTAGCATATTAGCCTTTTATATAGAGAGATTGGTTGATTCTTGTAAGTGCCTTGACCGGGGATCAAACCCACAACCTTATAATATTGGGACAATGTTCTATCTAACCAACTGAGCTACCTGGCCATGGCCAAGTTTTGTAAACCATTTTTTGTTGTTAATACTCACCTGAGGATATATATATATATATATATATATATATATATATATATATATATATTTTAGAAAGAGTGGAAGGGAGGCGGGGAGACACAGAGAGAGAAACATTGATGTGAGAGAGAAACACTGATTTGTTGCCTCCCACAGGCACCCCAGGGCTGGGGATGGAGCCTGCAACCAAGGTACATGCCCTTGATTGGGTTCCTGGTATCTTTCAGTCCACAGATGGAGGCTCTATCCACTGATCCAAATGGGCTGGGGCTTGATAAACTTTTAATTAATGAATTTAATAAAAATAAAAAAATAAGCTGGACCTGGTTTGGCGCAGTGGATAGAGCGTCAGCCTGCGGGCTGAAGGGTCACAGGTTCGATTCCGGTCGGGGGCATGTGCCTGGGTTGCGGGCACATCCCCAGTGTGGGATGTGCAGGAGGCAGCTGATCGATGTTTCTCTCTCATTGATGTTTCTGGCTCTCTATCTCTCTCCCTTCCTCTCTGTAAAAAATCAATAAAATATATTTAAGAAAAATAAATAAATAAATAAATAAAAAGTTATCAAAATCTAGTATGTGAAACAGTGACTAGAATGTAAAAGACATTCCAAAAATATACTTGGTGGAAAATAAAAGCAGGAAAATATTAATCTAGAATAAATTAAGGCCAGAAAAATAGCACAATATATATGGAGATCTCTGTGTATAAAAAATGCTAATTTTCTTTAGAAAAACTTTAGACAAAACATTCAACAGTAAAATTCAATATAATAATATTTTCCATTAAGAAATTTAAAATCTACCCAATTCTCAAAAAGGGCTTCAAAGAAAGTTAATATTATTGATACTAGAGGCCCGGTGCATGAAATTTTGTGCACTGGAGGGGGGGGATCCCTCAGCCCAGCCTGTTCCCTCTTGCAGTCTAGGAGCCCTCAGGGGATGTCCGACTGACTGCTTAGGCCCGCTCCCCGGGTCGACAATTGGACATTCTTAGCACTGCTGTGGAGGTGGGAGAGGCTCTGGCTGGTGCTGCTGCACTCACCAGCTATGAGCCTGGCTTCTGGCTGAGGCTTCTCCCCCATGTGGGAATGCACTGACCACCAGGGTGTAGCTCCTGCATTGACCATCTGCCCCCTGGCGGTCAGTGCCCGTCATAGAGACTGGTTGTTTTGCCATCATGTTGAAACTAGCTCTCCAACATCCCCCTAGGGGTCCTGGATTGCAAAGGGGCGCAGGCCAGGCTGAGGGACCACACTGGTGCACAGTCAGGGCTGGGGAGGAATGCAGAAGGTTGGTTAGCCAGGGAGGGACCATGGGAGGGCTCCAGGGCATGTCCAGCCTGTCTCGCTCAGTCCCAATCGGCCAGATCCCAGCAGCAAGCTAACCTACCGGTCGGAGCATCTGCCCTTTGGTGGTCAGTGCATGTCATAGTGAGCAGTTGAGTGGCCTTAGCATATCATTAGCATATTACGCTTTGATTGGTTGAATGGCTGACCAGACAACCAGACACTTAGCATATTAGGCTTTTATTATATAGTATTATTGTTATTTTAATTATGAAATATAATTAAGTAATGAAAAGAATGTAAGATTCAAATCTGTGAGACCTAATCCCTATCCTGCCATGGATATTTTTCCTATGGTATTGAACATGTTGCCTGCTCTCTCTGAGATTTAAATACTTTATCAGTTAAAAAGTATTAAACCATATAACATTCAAGGTTGTTATAAAAATTTAATGATATATGTTTTTAGATTTCTGATATATATCATTGAATTATTGTGTATTTTTCCCCAGTGAGAGGGAGTGCCCATTAAAAAACAGTGCTTATAAAAAATAACAATCAGTAGTCACATAGCTTAGAAGAAAATAATCTTCATTTTTCACCTAGCATTTTCCCCATAAAACTATTTTGACACACATATCAAAGATGAACGTCTTGTTATAAGTATATATTTTCATGAGACATGAAAAAGGGTAGTCAACAAATGATTTAGTATAATTTCTTCATACAGTAAGAAAAAAATTACTAAATCAAAACTTGACTTTGTCCTTGTACATACCTCATAACAAAAAGCATTTACTGTTGGGCACTAATTTTCAAAATGGTCATTCTGGGACTTTTAAATCTAACAGGAATTCAATGGCCAGTCCTAGTAAATAAAAAATGTTAGTAGTTGATAAATGAAGATCTCACATTATCCTCACTTTTTATTTTAAATTTATTGCTGTAATCAAGCTCTGAAATTTCTTAACTTTTGAATGAAAATAGACTAGGTAGTTGTCAGTCCTGTCAATTAGGATATCTAAATATCTAAACTATTAAATATTTTATATATGTTTCAATATTTCTTTACAATTCAATATTTACTACAGAGATATCTTTCTATTATTGCCTATTTCACTTACCTTTGATTTTTATATCAATCTCCTAATATGACCAATATAAAGTATTTGTTTTTCTCCAAATGTTTTTCTTTCATTGTTCCAAAATCCATAAAAAGACCCAAACCAACCAAACAAACAAATAAAACTGCATTTACTCAGTTGATCCTACCACAATAAAGGGTCATTCTCTTCTTATCCTTTACTCTCACACACCAAAATGATTAGGAATATCAATTCTAATACAAAATACAGCTCTTGGTTCTGCTAATCACTTTTCTTTTCTTTTATTTTTAAGTTCCATCTACAAAACCAACATGCTTCCTAAAGTACTACAAAATAAATTTACTTGGAAGTCCCGTTTCCAATTTTTTTTTTTTTGCAGTCACTATAATGTACTTTTCACAAGCAGTTGGAGTAACTTTTAAAATGGCAAACTTAAGTATGTAACTTTTCTGCTTAAAAGCCATTCATCGATTTCCATTGTTCTTAGAATACTTCCCAGACATCTCGATCTTTCAAGTGAACAACATACGCCTTCTGACTACTGCCATTCCAATGTGCCTCTTCCCTAGCTTTCACTTGATCAGTCACCTCCAGTATTACTAGCCTTCTTTTATTTAATTCAATAAACCATTTTTCTTTCCTCCTTTTCCTCCTTCTCCTTTCTATTATTTTGGCTCAGTATTTTAATAGACTATTTTCTCTTTCTGGAATCCAGGGGTCCATCCCAACTCTTCATCGGCCTTATCCCAACACATTCTTCATATATCATTACAAGAATTGGGGACTCCAGCTCCTAATTTAGAAACTAATTTTTCAGGTCTGATCAGGGACATTAGAATGTTTCACCTGACAGGAAACTGCCCTCCCCACATCAGACTTGGTGCATAGCCAATGCATTGCACTCCCTGAAAAGAGTTGCAATTGAGTACTCAGGCCACCCTGGCAAGTCACACTCTCACATATTTGACTTTCGAGCCCATCTGTCTTTATTGCTAGGTCTTCTTACCTGATTCCTCTGGCAGAGGTCTTCTTCAGGCACCTCTTCTGAGGTCTCCTTAAGAACAAAGGAAGGAGAAACCTTGAATGCACTTTTTCTGGACTCTGACTCGGAATCCACTACATTTCCACTTCTAATCCTCCCCACTCACCCTCTTTGCAAACCCATGGTCCATATAACAGCCTGAGCCTTTGGTTCTGGGCTCCCTCAATGGTGAAGACTCCCATGTCTTCATTAACCAAATGACCCTCAACCTCTGCACAGGCCGATGAAGGAAAATGGATAAAAGATAATCAGTGCTTTCTCTAGTTCTAGTCTCTTGCTTTTACCATCACAGTAGGAGTGTGAAAGACTTAACGCTTTGATTTTATGCTTGTTGCTTTAATTGGCCATGAGGCACTGGGCAGCTCAGTGCTCTCTCTCTGGTGAAATGTGTGCTTATTACTTTCCCCAATTTTTAATTAAATATTTTGTGTGTTTAACTATTGAGTATTGAAACATCTTTATGTCTTATAGATATGAATCCTCTTCTCGATATGTGTGTTTTTTTAAATATTTTTTTCCAGTCAATACCTTTCCTTTTCATAATAGGATGTTTCATAAAAATTTTAAATAGTGTCCAAATTATCAAAATTTCATTTTATAAATCTTTTAAAGAAATATATTTTTATTGATTTCAGAAAGGAAGGGAGAGGAAAAGAGAGAAACATCAATGATGAGAGAGAATCATTGATTGGCTGCCTCCTACAATAGGAGGGGATCAAGCCCACAACCCGGGCATGTGCCCTTGACCGGAATCAAACCTGGAATCCTTTGGTCCATAGGCCAACATTCTATCCACTGAGCCAAACCAGCCAAACCAGCTAGGGCTCTTTTATAAGTCATTTTTTATGTCAAGCCTAAGAACTCTTTGCCTAGCCCGAGAGCTGAAATTTTCTCCTAATTTTTAGAATTAGTTTCCATTTTTATGCATGTAATCAATTTTAAACTACTTTGTTTGTTAAGTTCTGAAATAGATTGTTTATTTCCCCCCCTTATTGATGTCCAATTGCTCCAGACCATTCGTTAGAAAAGTTACCTTTTCTTTATTGAATTACTATTTAAAAAAAAGTAGATCTAAAGTTAAAAAGGTAAACCTTTCTCTCCAAAATTAGAAGGAGAGAAGGAGGAAAATATCGCGGTACCTCACCTACTGAGAACTGAACCTTTATCTGAACACTTAAATGTCTGTGAGTCTACCCTGTACAGGAAGGTGAAGGGCACCCCTCCCAGTAATCTGTAGGATAGTTAGACTGCTTCTTGTGGATGATTGTGCAACTACAGTGAACAAATGTGTATAACTATGGATACAACACAATGAGAAGCCCACTCTTGGTGCCAGCTTAGAAAAATAGGAAGCAAGAAATAACTAAGAAATAAATAATTGGAGTAAAATAAGGAGCACTCCAAACCCCTCCTTCACCAGAGTAGTTAAGTTTCCTACCACATAGAGTACAATTTTAGTGTATATTTTCGAAGCTAAGTTATAGCAGGAATGTGTGTGAGTGAGTGTGTGGAGTGTGTGTGTGTATGTGTCTCTGTGTGTGTGTGTGATTTTATGTAGTCTAGCTAAATCCCTCTCCCTCATAACACTATATACATTAGGAAAATAGGAACAGAGACTGCTTGATTGTTATTGGGTTCCTAGTACCTATAATAATAGCATATATTCAGTGCTTAATGATTATGTGCTGTTGAAAGAATTAAAATAAATTATACGTTTAGAAAGAAACATACTTTGCTTTTCTTAAAATATGTTTGGTGGCAATGTAAATAAGTGTATGTGTATGTGCATGCTCATGTGTGTACAGTAAGGGAGTTAGAAGACAAACATGGCACAAGAATGAAATAAGAAGAGTTTGGCCCTATCAGTTTATATTATAGGATAATCAAGTTAACCTTCTTGTCTTACATCTTCCATTAAAGGCCTCATTGTCTCTAAGATCTCTTGGCAGATTTTAAGATTATCTCAAGCAATGTTAGATGTGATTTAAAAGAGGGTGAACAGAATTTACAAAATGTCATTCCTTCTAAAATTCTCTTTCATAGTTGGCACAAGAATAAGATTCACTTTATTTTTACTTATATCATGTTTCAAAAAGATAGCATCTTAATAACTATTCAGGACATACTAAATAAAAGGATTTTCAACTTAGGTAAATGATGTGGGTTGAAAATAACTAAATATCAAATATACAGGGTTGGTTTTAATACAGATAAAACATTGGATAATTTTGAATGTTTTTACTTAGCAAGTGAAGTGGTAAATCAAGGGAATTATTTGAAAAATATAGGCTTCAAGTGTGTAATAAAAACTTTTATATGATCATAAGGCTGCTCAGTTGTTTAGATTGTTGTCCCAATATGCCAAGGTTGCAGGTTTGTTCTCCTGTCTGGGTCATACAAGAATCAACCAATGCATACGTAAGTGGAACAACTAATCAATGTTTCTCTCCTTCTCTCAGCATCAGTTATATTTTTTAAATTAAAATATTATAGGGCTACTATAATGGGAGACAGCTGCCCAACATTCAATATATATATATAGAAGCAATGAAAAGTAGTGGATCTGAATTTTTAGGAATGTAAAATATATTTGCAACATTTCCCCTTTAAAAAATACCAACACGCAGACAAAGGTTAATCTACACTAATAAAAGAGAAAAATGGTAATTGGCGTACAGCGCTACCCTTTTCATTGGCTAATCAGGGCTATATGCAAATTAACTGCCAACTAAGATGGCAGTTCACTGCCAACAAAGATGGCGGCTAATTTGCATATGTAGGCACAATGCAGGGAGGCGAAAGGGAAAGCAGAAAGAAGCCCCCTGCCACTGACAGTGCTCGGAAACCCAGGGGGGAGCTAAGAGATGGGGGGCAGGGCAAAGGCGGCCTCCATGATCGGTGAATCAGGCACCTTTACCGCCCTGGCCAGTGATAGCAGGAAGTAGGGGTGGAGCCAGCGATGGGAGCAGGGCACGGTTGAAGCTGGTAGTCCCGGGAGCTAGGGGTCCCTTGCCTGGGCCTAAAGCGGAGCCCACGATCATGGGGCCACTGCAGCTGTGGGTCCCCGCTGCCCGAGCCGGACGCCTCTACCAGAGGCGTCCTGCAGGGGCAGGGGCAGAGCCCGCGCGATCGCGGCGCCCCCTGCTGCCACTGTGGGTCCACACTGCCCGGGCCGGAGCCTGCAACTGCGGGGAGCTGGGGGTCCCCTGCCCAGGCCTGATGCCTGGGCCAGAGGCATCAGGCCTGGGTGGGGGGCGGAGCCGGGGATTGGAGGGATATGATGGTCCCCTTGCCCAGGCCTGAAGCCTGGGTCAGAGGCATCAGGCTTGGGCGGGGGGTGGAGCAAGCGATCAGAGGGAGATGGGGGTCCCCTGTCCAGGCATGATTCCTGGGCCAGAGGCCTCAGGCCTGGGCGGGGGTCAGAGCCAGTGATATGGGGGAGATGGGGGTCCCCTGTCCAAGCCTGACACCTCTGGCGGAGGCGTCAGGCCTGGGCAAGGGGCCGATCAGGCGATCAGAGGTTTATGGGGGTCTATGCCTCTGGCCGAGGCATCAGGCCTGGGCAAGGGGCAGAGCCAGCAATCGGAGGGGTCTGGGGGTCCCCTGCCCAGGCCTGACGCCTGGGCCAGAGGCATCAGGCCTGGGCTGGGGGCCAATCCTGCGATTGGAGGGTGATGGGGGTCAACGCCTGAGGGCTCCCAGTATGTGAGATGGGGCAGGCTGGGCTGAGGGACAACCCCCCCTCCACACACCCAGTGCACGAATTTCGTGCACCGGGCCCCTAGTGGATATATATATAATGGATAGATAAATGTGGTGGCAAAAATTTAAATCTTGCTAATTATGATAAAGGGTATTAATATTCCTGAAGTCCTACTGATATAACTACATCCATGCATTGTTATCTTTTGGCTTTTAGTTACAGAGTTTTCTAGCCTTCCTGGCTCCCAGATGTGGACTTCTCCACTATCCCCACCTGAAAGGAATGTGTGGCTGGTGATGTGAGGATATCATTGAAACTGTAGGGAGCATGCACAACAATCTGCTCCTGCTCTCAGAACTCCTGCCACACGCTAATCCAGGGGTGGGCAAACTTTTTGACTCGAGGGCCACAATGGGTTCTTAAACTGGACCGGAGGGCCGGAACAAAAGCATGGATGGAGTGTTTGTGTGAACTAATATAAATTCAAAGTAAACATCATTACATAAAAGGGTACGGTCTTTTTTTTTTTTTTTTAGTTTTATTCATTTCAAACGGGTTGGATCTGGCCTGTGGGCCGTAGTTTGCCCACGGCTGCTCTAATCAAAACCCAACACAAGCCTACAAATGCCTAATTTAACATGCTGTGACTCTATGAAATATTTTCTAATTACATTTTCTATTGTTTATTATTGGCATTAAAGGAGAATTGTTGCTTCTGTTGTGTTTACCATTTATCTTGCCAATTTCCCCGGCATTATTACAATTTTTATGGTTGTTTTAATTGATCTTCCTAGATATTTTAGGTAGAAAAACTATAAATGTTTGATATTGTGATTTTTATACAATACATTTAAAACATTTTAGAGGAGGGAAACCAAGATGGTGGCATAGGTAAACACCGGAGATTGCTGCCTCGCACAACCACTTCAAAAATACAACTAAAAGACGGAACGGACATCACCCAGAACCACAGGAAGGCTGGCTGAGGGGAAATTCTTCAACTAGAAGGAAAGAGAACAGCATACCGAGACTCAGAGGAGGCACAGTGCGGAAAATACAAAGGTGCGGAGGTGCGTGCGGCGTGGGCTGATGGCTGAGGGCGCAGTTGTCTGTTTCAATTGGGAGGGAGTCTCAGGCTCTGAGCTCCAGTTCTGGGCGAGTCTCTAGGGACCCAGACTCAAATGGGAGAAGCGGGACTCTCTGGCTTCGGTCGGAACTCGAAGGCAGCTTTCTCTCTGAGGTTTGCAGCGGTTGCTGGGATTCTGAGAGGCAGAGCCTCTGGGGACGGGACTGCGAGCAGCCAGAACTGCTCCCTCCGCCCACCCTGTTGATCCCGTGCGACCCGCCCTGTCCAAGCCCTGCACAGAGGCATTGGCCGGATAGCCTCAGGCAAAGGCTAGATTAGCACCTCCCCAGAGGACAGAAGTTCTCTCACTGCAGACACAGCTGATTCTCACAGCCAGTTGGCCTGGAGGTCAAATCATGCTGGCATTACCCACAACAATCAAGGCTTAACTACAACAAGACTGCACACAAAGACCACTAGGGGGTGCACCAAGAAAGCATAAAAAATGCAGAGACAAAGAAACAGGACAGAAATGACAGAAATGGAGGATATAGAGCTCAAAACCACACTTTTAAGGTCTCTCAAGAACTGTCTAGAAGCCACTGATAAACTTAATGAGATCCTCAAGAAATCTAATGAGACCCTCGATGTTGTGATAAAGAACCACCTAGAAATTAAGCATACACTGACTGAAATAAAGAATATTATACAAAATCCCAACAGCAGACCAGAGGAGCGCAAGAATCAAGTCAAAGATTTGAAATGTGAAGAAGCAAAAAACACCCAACCAGAAGAGCAAAATGAAAAAAGAATCCGAAAATACGAAGATAGTTTAAGGAGCCTCTGGGACAGCTTCAAGTGTACCAACATCAGAATTACAGGGGTGCCAGAAGATGAGAGAGAGCAAGATATTGAAAACCTATTTGAAGAAATAATGACAGAAAACTTCCCCTACCTGGTGAAAGAAATAGACTTACAAGTCCAGGAAGTGCAGAGAACCCCAAACAAAAGGAATCCAAAGAGGACACACCAAGACTCATCATAATTAAAATGCCAAGAGCAAAAGACAAAGAGAGAATCTTAAAAACAGCAAGAGAAAGAAACTCAGTTACCTACAAGGGAATACCCATACGACTGTCAGCTGATTTCTCAACAGAAACTTTGCAGGCCAGAAGGGAATGGCAAGAAATATTCAAAGTGATGAATGCCAAGAACCTACAACCAAGATTACTTTATCCAGCAAAGCTTTCATTCAGAATTGAAGGTCAGATAAAGAGCTTCACGGATAAGAAAAAGCTAAAGGAGTTCATCACCACCAAACCAGTATTATATGAAATGCTGAAAGGTATCCTTTAAGAAGAGGAAGAAGAAAAAGGTAAAGATACAAATTATGAACAACAAATACACATCTATCAACAAATGAATCTAAAAATCAAGTGAATAAATAATCTGATGAACAGAATGAACTGGTGATTATAATAGAATCAGGGACATAGAAAGGGAATGGACTGACTATTCTTGTGGGGGAAAGGGATGTGGGAGATGCGGGAAGAGACTGCACAAAAATCGTGCACCTATGAATGAGGACAGTGGGTGGGGAGTGAGGGCGGAGGGTGGGGTGGGAACTGGGAGGAGGGGAGTT